>NW_026736578.1:0-65595 GCF_949786415.1 Peromyscus eremicus | reverse complement strand
CCTATAGAGCCGAAAGAGTGAACTTGCTCAGAACATTAGAACTGTGCTTCCTACACACACGGCCATACCTAGTTCAATTCTGCTTAGGAACCTGACAAGAACAGTAGATCCTCTTCTGTACAATACACTGTACTTGCTGGGAAAAGACGCGAGTGCTATTTGTACTGTGGATGGCAATAGGAGCACAATATTGACTTTCATTACCAGAAAACAACCTTTGCTCTTAAGACCAGAAACTGCATGTGATTCAACTCCATTTAGGACTGGGAAACAAACGCTAGCTCGCCTTACAAGAAACACACTCTACTATAGGGAAAAGAGCACTCTTCTACTCTATTGTGTTTCCTATAGGACCAGAACAGTGAGCTTGCTCAGAACAAAAGAACTGAGCTTCCTGCACACGGGCCATAACTAGTTCAACTCTGCTTAGGAAACTGACAAGAACAGTAGCTCCTCTTCAGTCCGATACACTGCACTTGCAGGGAACAGACGTGAGTGCTATTTGCACTGTGTATGGCAATGGGAGCGCAATAGTGACTTTCCTTACCAGAAAACAACTCTTGCTCGTAGGACCAGAAACTGCATGTGATTCAGCTCCATTTAGGACTGGGAAACAAATGCTAGCTCGACTTACAAGAACACACTCTGCTTTTGAGAAAAGAGCACTCTTCTACTCTACTGTGTTTCCTATGGGGTCCGAACAGTGAGCTTGCTCAGAACAAAAGAACTGTGCTTCCTACACACACGGCCATATCTAATTCACTTCTGCTTAGGAACCTGACAAGAACAGTAGATCCTCTTCAGTCCAATACACTGTACTTGCTGGGAACAGACGCCAGGGCTATTTGTCCTGTGTATGGCAATGGCAGCGCAATAGTGACTCTTCTTACCAGAAAACAACTCTTGCTTCTAGGACCAGAAACTGCATGTGATTCAACTCCATTTAGGATTGGGAAACAAAAGCTAGCTCACCTTACAAGAAACACACTCTGCTTTAGAGAAAAGAGCACTCTTCTACTCTACTGTGTTTCCTATAGGGCCAGAACAGTGAGCTTGCTCAGAACAAAAGAACTGTGCTTCCTACACACGGGCCATATCTAGTTCAACTCTGCTTTGGAAACTGACAAGAACAGTAGCTCCTCTTCAGTCCGATGCACTGTACATGCTGGGAACAGACGCGAGTGCTATTTGCACTGTGTATGTCAATGGGAGCGCAATAGTGACTTTCCTTACCAGAAAACAACTCTTGCTCGTAAGACCAGAAACTGCATGAGATTCAACTCCATTTAGGACTGGGAAACAAATACTAGCTCGCCTTACATGAAACACACTCTGCTTTTGAGAAAAGAGCACTCTTCTACTCTACTGTGTTTCCTATGGGGTCCGAACAGTGAGCTTGCTCAGAACAAAAGAACTGTGCTTCCTACACACACGGGCCATATCTAGTTCAACTCTGCTTAGTAAACTGACAAGAACAATAGCTCCTCTTCCTTCCAATACACTGCACTTGCAGGGAACAGACGCGAGTGCTATTTGCACTGTGTATGGCAATTGGAGCACATAGTGACTTGTCTTACCAGAAAACAACTCTTGCTCGTAGAACAAAAAACTGCATGTGACTCAACTACATTTAGGACTAGGAAACAAACGCTAGCTCGACTTCCAAGAAACACACTCTGCTTTTGAGAAAAGAGCACTCTTCTACTCTACTGTGTTTCCTATAGAGCCGAAAGAGTGAACTTGCTCAGAACATTAGAACTGTGCTTCCTACACACACGGCCATACCTAGTTCAATTCTGCTTAGGAACCTGACAAGAAGAGTAGATCCTCTTCTGTACAATACACTGTACTTGCTGGGAAAAGACGCGAGTGCTATTTGTACTGTGGATGGCAATAGTAGCACAATATTGACTTTCCTTACCAGAAAACAACCCTTGCTCGTAGGACCAGAAACTGCATGTGATTCAACTCCATTTAGGACTGGGAAACAAACACTAGCTCGCCTTACAAGAAACACACTCTGCTTTTGAGAAAAGAGCACTCTTCTACTCTACTTTCTTTCTTATGGTGTCCGAACAGTGAGCTTGCTCAGAACAAAAGAACTGTGCTTCCTGCACACGGGCCATAACTAGTTCAACTCTGCTTAGGAAACTGACAAGAACAGTAGCTCCTCTTCAGTCCGATACACTGTACTTGCTGGGAAGAGACGCGAGTGCTATTTGCACTGTGTATGGCAATGGGAGCGCAATAGTGGCTTTCCTTACCAGAAAACAACTCTTGCTCGTAGGACCAGAAACTGCATGTGATTCAACTCCATTTAGGACTGGGAAACAAATGCTAGCTCGCCTTACAAGAAACACACTCTGCTTTTGAGAAAAGAGCACTCTTCTACTCTACTGTGTTTCCTATGGGGTCCGAACAGTGAGCTTGCTCAGAACAAAAGAACTGTGCTTTCTACACACACGAGCCATATCTAGTTCAACTCTGCTTAGGAAACAAACAAGAACAGTAGCTCCTCTTCAGTCCGATACACTGTACTTGCGGGGAACAGAAGCGAGTGCTATTTGCACAGTGAATGGCATTGGAGCACAATAGTGCCTCGTCTTACCAGAAAACAACTCTTGCTCGTAGGACAAAAAACTGCATGTGACTCAACTCCATTTAGGACTGGGAAACAAACGCTAGCTCGAATTACAAGAAACACACTCTGCTTTTGAGAAAAGAGCACTCTTCTACTCTACTGTGTTTCCTATGGGGTCCGAACAGTGAGCTTGCTCAGAACAAAAGAACTGTGCTTCCTACACACACGGCCATATCTAGTTCAATTCGGCTTAGGATCCTGACAAGAACAGTAGATCCTCTTCATTCCAATACACTGTATTTGCTGGGAACAGACGCCAGTGCTATTTGTCCTGTGTATGGCAATGGCAGCGCAATAGTGACTGTTCTTACCAGAAAACAACTCTTGCTCATAGGACCAGAAACTGCATGTGATTCAACTCCATTTAGGACTGGGAAACAAAAGCTAGCTCACCTTACAAGAAACACACTCTGCTTTAGAGAAAAGAGCACTCTTCTACTCTACTGTGTTTCCTATAGGGCCAGAATAGTGAGCTTGCTCAGAACAAAAGAACTGTGCTTCCTACACACGGGCCATATCTAGTTCAGCTCTGCTTAGGAAACTGACAAGAACAGTAGCTCCTCTTCAGTCCGATACACTGTACTTGCTGGAAACAGACACGAGTGCTATTTGCACTGTGAATGTCAATGGGAGCACTATAGTGACTTTCCTTACCAGAAAACAACTCTTGTTCATAAGACCAGAAACTGCATGTGATTCAACTCCATTTAGGACTGGGAAACAAACGCGAGCTCGCCTTACAAGAAACACACTCTGCTTTTGAGAAAAGAGCACTCTTCTACTCTACTGTGTTTCCTATTGTGTCCGAACAGTGAGCTTGCTCAGAACAAAAGAATTGTGCTTCCTACACACACGGCCATATCTAGTTCAAGTCTGCTTAGGAACCTGACAAGAACAGTAGATCCTCTACAGTCCAATACACTATACTTGCTGGGAACAGACGCCAGTGCTATTTGTCCTGTGTATGGCAAAGGCAGCGCAATAGTGACTCTTCTTACCAGAAAACAACTCTTGCTCGTAGGACCAGAAACTGCATGTGATTCAACTCCATTTAGTACTGGGAAACAAACTCTAGATCGCTTTACAAGAAGCACACTATGCTTTTGAGAAAAGAGCACTCGTCTACTCTACTGTGTTTCCTAGGTCTTCCGAAAAGTGAGCTTGCTCAGAACAAAAAAACTGTGCTTCCTACACACACGGCCATATCTAGTTCAAGTCTGCTTAGGAACCTGACAAGAACAGTAGATGGTCTTCAGTCCAATACACTGTACTTGCTGGGAAGAGACGCCAGTGCTATTTGTCCTGTGTATGGCAATGGCAGCGCAATAGTGACTCTTCTTACCAGAAAACAACTCTTGCTTGTAGGTCCAGAAACTGCATGTGATTCAACTCCATTTAGGACTGGCAAACAAAAGCTAGCTCACCTTACAAGAAACACACTCTGCTTTAGAGAAAAGAGCACACTTCTACTCTACTGTGTTTCCTATAGGGCCAGATAAGTGAGCTTGCTCAGAACAAAAGAACTGTGCTTACTACACACACGGCCATATCTAGTTCAATTCTGCTTAGGAACCTGACAAAAAGAGTAGATCCTCTTCAGTCCAATACACTGTACTTGTTGGGAAGACACCAGTGCTATTTGTCCTGTGTATGGCAATGGCAGCACAATAGTGACTCTTCTTATCAGAAAACAACTCTTGCTCGAAGGACCAGAAACTGCATGTGATTCCACTACATTTAGGACTGGGAAACAAACTCTAGCTAGCTTTACAAGAAACATACTCTGCTTTTGAGAAAAGAGCACTCTTCTACTCTACTGTTTTTTTTATAGGGCCAGAACAGTGAGCTTGCTCAGAACAAAAGAACTGTGATTCCTACACACGGGCCATAACTAGTTCAACTCTGCTTAGGAAACTGACAAGAACAGTAGCTCCTCTTCAGTCCGATACACTGTACTTGCTGGGAACAGACGCGAGTGATATTTGCACTGTGTATGGCAATTGGAGCACAATAGTGACTTGTCTTACCAGAAAACAACTCTTGCTCGTAGGACAAAAAACTGCATGTGACTCAACTCCATTAAGGACTGGGAAAGAAATGCTAGCTCGCCTTACATGAAACACACTCTGCTTTTGAGAAAAGAGCACTCTTCTACTCTACTGTGTTTCCTATGGGGTCCAAACAGTGAGCTTGCTCAGAACAAAAGAACTGTGCTTCCTACACGCACGGACCATATCTAGTTCAATTCTGCTTAGGAACCTGACAAGAACAGTAGATCCTCTTCAGTCCAATACACTGTACTTGCTGGGAAAAGACGCCAGTGCTATTTGCCTTGTAAAGTGCAATGGGAGCGCAATAGTGACTTTCCTTACCAGAAAACAACTCTTGTTCATAGGACCAGAAACTGCATGTGATTCAACTCCATTTAGGACTAGGAAACAAACGCTAGCACGCCTTACAAAAACACACTCTGCTTTTGAGAAAAGAGCACTCTTCTACTCTACTGTGTTTCCTATGTGTTCCGAACAGTGAGCTTGCTCAGAACAAAAAAACTGTGCCTCCTACACACACGGGCATATCTAGTTCAAGTCTGCTTAGGAACCTGACAAGAACAGTAGATCCTCTTCAGTCCAATACACTGTACTTGCTGGGAACAGACGCCAGTGCTTTTTGTCCTGTGTATGGCAATGGCAGTGCAATAGTGTCTCTTCTTACCAGAAAACAACTCTTGCTCGCAGGACCAGAAACTGCATGTGATTCCACTCCATTTAGGACTGGAAACAAACGCTAGCTTGCCTTAAAAGAAACACACTCTGCTTTTGAGAAAAGAGCACTCTTCTACTCTACTGTGTTTCCTATTGGGCCAGAACAGTGAGCTTGCTCAGAACAAAAGAACTGTGCTTCCTACACACACGGCCATATCTAGTTCAATTCTGCTTCGGAACCTGACAAGAACAGTAGATCCTCTTTAGTCCAATACACTGTAATTGCTGGGAACAGACGCCAGTGCTGTTTGTCCTGTTATATGACAATGGCAGCGCAATAGTGACTCTTCTTACCTGAAAACAACTCTTGCTCGTAGGACCAGAAACTGCATGTGATTCAACTCCATTTAGGACTGGGAAACAAAAGCTAGCTCACCTTACATGAAACACACTCTGCTTTTGAGAAAAGAGCACTCTTCTACTCTACTGTGTTTCCTATGGGGTCCGAACAGTGAGCTTGCTCAGAACAAAAGAACTGTGCTTCCTACACACACGGGCCATGTCTAGTTCAACTCTGCTTAGGAAACTGACAAGAACAGTAGCTCCTCTTCCGTCCAATACACTGTACTTGCGGGGAACAGACGCCAGTGCTATTTGCACTGTGTAAGGCAATTGGAGCACAATAGTGACTCGTCTTACCAGAAAACAACTCTTGCTCGTAGGACAAAAAACTGCATGTGACTCAACTCCTTTTAGGACTGGGAAACAAACGCTAGCTGGACTTACAAGAAACACACTCTGCTTTTGAGAAAAGAGCACTCTTCTACTCTACTGTGTTTCCTATGGGGTCCGAACAGTGAGCTTGCTCAGAACAAAAGAACTGTGCTTCCTACACACACGGCCATATCTAGTTCATTTCTGCTTAGGAACCTGACAAGAACAGTAGATCCTCTTCAGTCCAATACACTATACTTGCTGGGAACAGACACCAGTGCTATTTGTCCTGTGTAGGCAATGGCAGCGCAATAGTGACTCTTCTTACCAGAAAACATCTCTTGCTCGTAGGACGAGAAACTGCATGTGATTCAACTCCATTTAGTACTGGGAAACAAAAGCTAGCTCACCTTACAAGAAACACACTCTGCTTTAGAGAAAAGAGCACTCTTCTACTCTACTGTGCTTCCTATAGGGCCAGAATAGTGAGCTTGCTCAGAACAAAAGAACTGTGCTTCGTACACACGGGCCATATCTAGTTCAACTCTGCTTAGGAAACTGACAAGAACAGTAGCTCCTCTTCAGTCCGATACACTGTACTTGCTGGGAACAGACACGAGTGCTATTTGCACTGTGAATGTCAATGGGAGCACTATAGTGACTTTCCTTACCAGAAAACAACTCTTGTTCGTAAGACCAGAAACTGCATGTGATTCAACTCCATTTAGGACTGGGAAACAAACGCGAGCTCGCCTTACAAGAAACACACTCTGCTTTTGAGAAAAGAGCACTCTTCTACTCTACTGTGTTTCCTATTGTGTCCGAACAGTGAGCTTGCTCAGAACAAAAGAAATGTGCTTCCTACACACACGGCCATATCTAGTTCAAGTCTGCTTAGGAACCTGACAAGAACAGTACATCCTCTTCAGTCCAATACACTATACTTGCTGGGAACAGACGCCAGAGCTATTTGTCCTGTGTATGGCAAAGGCAGCGCAATAGTGACTCTTCTTACCAGAAAACAACTCTTGCTCGTAGGACCAGAAACTGCATGTGATTCAACTCCATTTAGGACTGGGAAACAAACTCTAGATCGCTTTACAAGAAGCACACTCTGCTTTTGAGAAAAGAGCACTCTTCTACTCTACTGTGTTTCCTAGGTGTTCCGAAAAGTGAGCTTGCTCAGAACAAAAAAACTGTGCTTCCTACACACACGGCCATATCTAGTTCAAGTCTGCTTAGGAACCTGACAAGAACAGTAGATCCTCTTCAGTCCAATACACTGTACTTGCTGGAAAGAGACGCCAGTGCTATTTGTCCTGTGTATGGCAATGGCAGCGCAATAGTGACTCTTCTTACCAGAAAACAACTCTTGCTTGTAGGACCAGAAACTGCATGTGATTCAACTCCATTTAGGACTTGCAAACAAAAGCTAGCTCACCTTACAAGAAACACACTCTGCTTTAGAGAAAAGAGCACACTTCTACTCTACTGTGTTTCCTATAGGGCCAGAACAGTGAGCTTGCTCAGAACAAAAGAACTGTGCTTCCTACACACGGGCCATATCTAGTTCAACTCTGCTTAGGAAACTGAGAAGAACAGTAGGTCCTCTTCAGTCCAATACACTGTACTTGCAGGGAACAGACGCAAGTGCTATTTGCATAGTGTATGGCATTTGGAGCACAATAGTGACTCATCTTACCAGAAAACAACTCTTGCACGTAGGACAAAAAACTGCATGTGACTCAACTCCATTTAGGACTGGGAAACAAATGCTAGCTCGCCTTACATGAAACACACTCTGCTTTTGAGAAAAGAGCACTCTTCTACTCTACTGTGTTTCCTGTGGGGTCCAAACAGTGAGCTTGCTCAGAACAAAAGAACTGTGCTTCCTACACGCACGGACCATATCTAGTTCAATTCTGCTTAGTAAACTGACAAGAACAGTAGCTCCTATTCAGTCCAATACACTGTACTTCCTGGGAAAAGACGCGAGTGCTATTTGCATTGTAAAGGGCAATGGGAGCGCAATAGTGACTTTCCTTACCAGAAAACAACCTTTGCTCGTAGGACCAGAAACTGCATGTGATTCAACTCCATTTAGGACTGGGAAACAAACGCTAGCTCGCCTTACAAGAAACACACTCTGCTTTTGAGAAAAGAGCACTCTTCTACTCTACTTTCTTTCTTATGGTGTCCGAACAGTGAGCTTGCTCAGAACAAAAGAACTGTGCTTCCTGCACACGGGCCATAACTAGTTCAACTCTGCTTAGGAAACTGACAAGAACAGTAGCTTCTCTTCAGTCCGATACACTGTACTTGCTGGGAAGAGACGCGAGTGCTATTTGCACTGTGTATGGCAATGGGAGCGCAATAGTGGCTTTCCTTACCAGAAAACAACTCTTGCTCGTAGGACCAGAAACTGCATGTGATTCAACTCCATTTAGGACTGGGAAACAAATGCTAGCTTGCCTTACAAGAAACACACTCTGCTTTTGAGAAAAGAGCACTCTTCTACTCTACTGTGTTTCCTATGGGGTCTGAACAGTGAGCTTGCTCAGAACAAAAGAACTGTGCTTCCTACACACACGGGCCATATCTAGTTCAACTCTGCTTAGTAAACTGACAAGAACAATAGCTCCTCTTCCTTCCAATACACTGTACTTGCAGGGAACAGACGCGAGTGCTATTTGCACTGTGTATGGCAATTGGAGCACAATAGTGACTTGTCTTACCAGAAAACAACTCTTGCTCGTAGGACAAAAAACTGCATGTGACTCAACTCCATTTAGGACTAGGAAACAAACGCTAGCTCGACCTCCAAGAAACACACTCTGCTTTTGAGAAAAGAGCACTCTTCTACTCTACTGTGTTTCCTATAGAGCCGAAAGAGTGAAATTGCTCAGAATATTAGAACTGTGCTTCCTACACACATGGCCATACCTAGTTCAATTCTGCTTAGGAACCTGACAAGAACAGTAGATCCTCTTCTGTACAATACACTGTACTTGCTGGTAACAGACGCCAGTGCTATTTGTCCTGTGTATGGCAATGGCAGCGAAATAGTGACTCTTCTTACTATAAAACAACCCTTGCTCATAGGATTAGAAACTGCATGTGATTCAACTCCATTTAGGACTGGGAAACAAACGCTAGCTCGACTTACAAGAAACACACTCTGCTTTAGGGAAAAGAGCACTCTTCTACTCTATTGTGTTTCCTATAGGGCCATAACATTGAGCTTGCTCAGAACAAAGAACTGTGCTTCCTACACACGGCCCATAACTAGTTCAACTCTGCTTAGGAAACTGACAAGAACAGTAGCTCCTCTTCAGTCAGATACACTGTACTTGCTGGGAACAGACACGAGTGCTATTTGCACTGTGTATGGCAATGGGAGCGCAATAGTGACTTTCCTTACCAGAAAACAACTCTTGCTCGTAGGACCAGAAACTGCATGTGATTCAACTCCATTTAGGACTGGGAAACAAATGCTAGCTCGCCTTACAAGAAACACACTCTGCTTTAGATAAAAGAACACTCTTCTACTCTACTGTGTTTCCTATGGGGCCAGAACAGTGAGCTTGCTCAGAACAAAAGAACTGTGCTTCCTACACACGGGCCATATCTAGTTCAACTCTGCTTAGGAAACTGACAAGAACAGTAGCTCCTCTTCAGTAGGATACACTGTACTTGCTGGGAACAGACGCGAGTGCAATTTGTACTGTGTATGTCAATGGGAGCGCAATAGTGACTTTCCTTATCAGAAAAAAACTCTTGCTCATAAGACCAGAAACTGCATGAGATTCATCTCCATTTAGGACTGGGAAACAAATGCTAGCTCGCCTTACATGAAACACACTCTGCTTTTGAGAAAAGAGCACTCTTCTACTCTACTGTGTTTCCTATGGGGTCTGAACAGTGAGCTTGCTCAGAACAAAAGAACTGTGCTTCCTACACACATGGGCCATATCTAGATCAACTCTACTTAGGAAACTGACAAGAACAATAGCCCCTCTTCCTTCCAATACACTGTACTTGAAGGGAACAGACGCGAGAGCTATTTGCACTGTGTATGGCAATTGGAGCACAATAGTGACTTGTCTTACCAGAAAACAACTCTTGCTCGTAGGACAAAAAACTGCATGTGACTCAACTCCATTTAGGACCTGGAAACAAACGCTAGCTCGACTTCCAAGAAACACACTCTGCTTTTGAGAAAAGAGCACTCTTCTACTCTTCTGTGTTTCCTATAGAGCCAGAAGAGTGAACATGCTCATAACATTAGAACTGTGCTTCCTACACACACGGCCATATCTAGTTCAATTCTGCTTAGGAACCTGACAAGAACAGTAGATCCTCTTCTGTACAATACACTGTACTTGCTGGGAACAGATGCCAGTGCTATTTGTCCTGTGTATGGCAATGGCAGCGCAATAGTGACTCTTCTTACCATAAAACAACTCTTGCTCGTAGGACTAGAAACTGCATGAGATTCAACTCCATTTAGGACTGGGAAACAAACGCTAGCTTGCCTTACAAGAAACACACTCTACTATAGGGAAAAGAGCACTCTTCTACTCTATTGTGTTTCCTATAGGACCAGAACAGTGAGCTTGCTCAGAACAAAAGAACTGAGCTTCCTGCACACGGGCCATAACTAGTTCAACTCTGCTTAGGAAACTGACAAGAACAGTAGCTCCTCTTCAGTCCGATACACTGCACTTGCAGGGAACAGACGTGAGTGCTATTTGCACTGTGTATGGCAATGGGAGCGCAATAGTGACTTTCCTTACCAGAAAACAACTCTTGCTCGTAGGACCAGAAACTGCATGTGATTCAGCTCCATTTAGGACTGGGAAACAAATGCTAGCTCGACTTACAAGAACACACTCTGCTTTTGAGAAAAGAGCACTCTTCTACTCTACTGTGTTTCCTATGGGGTCCGAACAGTGAGCTTGCTCAGAACAAAAGAACTGTGCTTCCTACACACACGGCCATATCTAATTCACTTCTGCTTAGGAACCTGACAAGAACAGTAGATCCTCTTCAGTCCAATACACTGTACTTGCTGGGAACAGACGCCAGTGCTATTTGTCCTGTGTATGGCAATGGCAGCGCAATAGTGACTCTTCTTACCAGAAAACAACTCTTGCTCGTAGGACCAGAAACTGCATGTGATTCCACTCCATTTAGGACTGGAAACAAACGCTAGCTTGCCTTAAAAGAAACACACTCTGCTTTTGAGAAAAGAGCACTCTTCTACTCTACTGTGTTTCCTATAGGGCCAGAACAGTGAGCTTGCTAAGAACAAAAGAACTGTGCTTCCTACACACACGGCCATATCTAGTTCAATTCTGCTTCGGAACCTGACATGAACAGTAGATCCTCTTCAGTCCAATACACTGTAATTGCTGGGAACAGACGCCAGTGCTGTTTGTCCTGTTATATGACAATGGCAGCGCAATAGTGACTCTTCTTACCTGAAAACAACTCTTGCTCGTAGGACCAGAAACTGCATGTGATTCAACTCCATTTAGGACTGGGAAACAAAAGCTAGCTCACCTTACATGAAACACACTCTGCTTTTGAGAAAAGAGCACTCTTCTACTCTACTGTGTTTCCTATGGGGTCCGAACAGTGAGCTTGCTCAGAACAAAAGAACTGTGCTTCCTACACACACGGGACATGTCTAGTTCAACTCTGCTTAGGAAACTGACAAGAACAGTAGCTCCTCTTCCGTCCAATACACTGTACTTGCGGGGAACAGACGCCAGTGCTATTTGCACTGTGTAAGGCAATTGGAGCACAATAGTGACTCGTCTTACCAGAAAACAACTCTTGCTCGTAGGACAAAAAACTGCATGTGACTCAACTCCTTTTAGGACTGGGAAACAAACGCTAGCTGGACTTACAAGAAACACACTCTGCTTTTGAGAAAAGAGCACTCTTCTACTCTACTGTGTTTCCTATGGGGTCCGAACAGTAAGCTTGCTCAGAACAAAAGAACTGTGCTTCCTACACACACGGCCATATCTAGTTCAATTCTGCTTAGGAACCTGACAAGAACAGTAGATCCTCTTCAGTCCAATACACTATACTTGCTGGGAACAGACGCCAGTGCTATTTGTCCTGTGTAGGCAATGGCAGCGCAATAGTGACTCTTCTTACCAGAAAACATCTCTTGCTCGTAGGACGAGAAACTGCATGTGATTCAACTCCATTTAGTACTGGGAAACAAAAGCTAGCTCACCTTACAAGAAACACACTCTGCTTTAGAGAAAAGAGCACTCTTCTACTCTACTGTGTTTCCTATAGGGCCAGAATAGTGAGCTTGCTCAGAACAAAAGAACTGTGCTTCGTACACACGGGCCATATCTAGTTCAACTCTGCTTAGGAAACTGACAAGAACAGTAGCTCCTCTTCAGTCCGATACACTGTACTTGCTGGGAACAGACACGAGTGCTATTTGCACTGTGAATGTCAATGGGAGCACTATAGTGACTTTCCTTACCAGAAAACAACTCTTGTTCGTAAGACCAGAAACTGCATGTGATTCAACTCCATTTAGGACTGGGAAACAAACGCGAGCTCGCCTTACAAGAAACACACTCTGCTTTTGAGAAAAGAGCACTCTTCTACTCTACTGTGTTTCCTATTGTGTCCGAAGAGTGAGCTTGCTCAGAACAAAAGAAATGTGCTTCCTACACACACGGCCATATCTAGTTCAAGTCTGCTTAGGAACCTGACAAGAACAGTACATCCTCTTCAGTCCAATACACTATACTTGCTGGGAACAGACGCCAGTGCTATTTGTCCTGTGTATGGCAAAGGCAGCGCAATAGTGACTCTTCTTACCAGAAAACAACTCTTGCTCGTAGGACCAGAAACTGCATGTGATTCAACTCCATTTAGGACTGGGAAACAAACTCTAGATCGCTTTACAAGAAGCACACTCTGCTTTTGAGAAAAGAGCACTCTTCTACTCTACTGTGTTTCCTAGGTGTTCCGAAAAGTGAGCTTGCTCAGAACAAAAAAACTGTGCTTCCTACACACACGGCCATATCTAGTTCAAGTCTGCTTAGGAACATGACAAGAACAGTAGATCCTCTTCAGTCCAATACACTGTACTTGCTGGAAAGAGACGCCAGTGCTATTTGTCCTGTGTATGGCAATGGCAGCGCAATAGTGACTCTTCTTACCAGAAAACAACTCTTGCTTGTAGGACCAGAAACTGCATGTGATTCAACTCCATTTAGGACTTGCAAACAAAAGCTAGCTCACCTTACAAGAAACACACTCTGCTTTAGAGAAAAGAGCACACTTCTACTCTACTGTGTTTCCTATAGGGCCAGAACAGTGAGCTTGCTCAGAACAAAAGAACTGTGCTTCCTACACACGGGCCATATCTAGTTCAACTCTGCTTAGGAAACTGAGAAGAACAGTAGGTGCTCTTCAGTCCAATACACTGTACTTGCAGGGAACAGACGCAAGTGCTATTTGCACTGTGTATGGCATTTGGAGCACAATAGTGACTCATCTTACCAGAAAACAACTCTTGCACGTAGGACAAAAAACTGCATGTGACTCAACTCCATTTAGGACTGGGAAACAAATGCTAGCTCGCCTTACATGAAACACACTCTGCTTTTGAGAAAAGAGCACTCTTCTACTCTACTGTGTTTCCTATGGGGTCCAAACAGTGTGCTTGCTCAGAACAAAAGAACTGTGCTTCCTACACGCACGGACCATATCTAGTTCAATTCTGCTTAGTAAACTGACAAGAACAGTAGCTCCTATTCAGTCCAATACACTGTACTTGCTGGGAAAAGACGCGAGTGCTATTTGCATTGTAAAGGGCAATGGGAGCGCAATAGTGACTTTCCTTACCAGAAAACAACTCTTGTTCATAGGACCAGAAACTGCATGTGATTCAACTCCATTTAGGACTAGGAAACAAACGCTAGCTCGCCTTACAAAAGCACACTCTGCTTTTGAGAAAAGAGCACTCTTCTACTCTACTGTGTTTCCTAAGTGTTCCGAAAAGTGAGCTTGCTCAGAACAAAAAAACTGTGCTTCCTACACACACGGCCATATCTAGTTCAAGTCTGCTTAGGAACCTGACAAGAACAGTAGATCCTCTTCAGTCCAATACACTGTACTTGCTGGGAACAGACGCCAGTGCTATTTGTCCTGTGTAGGCAATGGCAGCGCAATAGTGACTCTTCTTACCAGAAAACATCTCTTGCTTGTAGGACCAGAAACTGCATGTGATTCAACTCCATTTAGGACTGGGAAACAAAAGCTAGCTCACCTTACAAGAAACACACTCTGCTTTAGAGAAAAGAGCACTCTTCTACTCTACTGTGTTTCCTATAGGGCCAGAATAGTGAGCTTGCTCAGAACAAAAGAACTGTGCTTCCTACACACGGGCCATATCTAGTTCAACTCTGCTTAGGAAACTGAGAAGAACAGTAGCTCCTCTTCAGTCCAATACACTGTACTTGCAGGGAACAGACTCAAGTGCTATTTGCACTGTGTATGGCATTTGGAGCACAATAGTGACTCATCTTACCAGAAAACAACTCTTGCACATAGGACAAAAAACTGCATGTGACTCAACTCCATTTAGGACTGGGAAACAAACGCTAGCTTGCCTTACAAGAAACACACTCTGCTTTTGAGAAAAGAGCACTCTTCTACTCTACTGTGTTTTCTATGGGGCCCGAACAGTGAGCTTGCTCAGAACAAAACAACTGTGCTTCCTACACACACGGCCATATCTAGTTCAATTCTGCTTAGGAACCTGACAAAAAGAGTAGATCCTCTTCAGTCCAATACACTGTACTTGTTGGGAACAGACACCAGTGCTATTTGTCCTGTGTATGGCAATGGCAGCACAATAGTGGCTCTTCTTATCAGAAAACAACTCTTGCTCGAAGGACCAGAAACTGCATGTGATTCCACTCCATTTAGGACAGGGAAACAAACTCTAGCTTGCTTTACAAGAAACACACTCTGCTTTTGAGAAAAGAGCCCTCTTCTACTCTACTGTGTTTTTAATAGGGTCAGAACAGTGAGCTTGCTCAGAACAAAAGAACTGTGCTTCCTACACATGGGCCATAACTAGTTCAACTCTGCTTAGGAAACTGACAAGAACAGTAGCTCCTCTTCAGTCCGATACACTGTACTTGCTGGGAAGAGACGCGAGTGCTATTTGCACTGTGTATGGCAATTAGAGCACAATAGTGACTTGTCTTACCAGAAAAAAAATCTTGCTCGTAGGACAAAAAACTGCATGTGACTCAACTCCATTAAGGACTGGGAAAGAAATGCTAGCTCGCCTTACATGAAACACACTCTGCTTTTGAGAAAAGAGCACTCTTCTACTCTACTGTGTTTCCTATGGGGTCCAAACAGTGAGCTTGCTCAGAACAAAAGAACTGTGCTTCCTACACGCACGGACCATATCTAGATCAATTCTGCTTAGTAAACTGACAAGAACCGTAGCTCCTATTCAGTCCAATACACTGTACTTGCTGGGAAAAGACGCGAGTGCTATTTGCCTTGTAAAGTGCAATGGGAGCGCAATAGTGACTTTCCTTACCAGAAAACAACTCTTGTTCATAGGACCAGAAACTGCATGTGATTCAACTCCATTTAGGACTAGGAAACAAACGCTAGCACGCCTTACAAAAACACACTCTGCTTTTGAGAAAAGAGCACTCTTCTACTCTACTGTGTTTCCTATGTGTTCCGAACAGTGAGCTTGCTCAGAACAAAAAAACTTTGCTTCCTACACACACGGACATATCTAGTTCAAGTCTGCTTAGGAACCTGACAAGAACAGTAGATCCTCTTCAGTCCAATACACTGTACTTGCTGGGAACAGACGCCAGTGCTATTTGTCCTGTGTATGGCAATGGCAGTGCAATAGTGTCTCTTCTTACCAGAAAACAACTCTTGCTCGTAGGACCAGAAACTGCATGTGATTCCACTCCACTTAGGACTGGGAAACAAACGCTAGCTTGCCTTAAAAGAAACACACTCTGCTTTTGAGAAAAGAGCACTCTTCTACTCTACTGTGTTTCCTATAGGGCCAGAACAGTGAGCTTGCTCAGAACAAAAGAACTGTGCTTCCTACACACACGGCCATATCTAGTTCAATTCTGCTTCGGAACCTGACAAGAACAGTAGATCCTCTTCAGTCCAATACACTGTAATGGCTGGGAACAGACGCCAGTGCTGTTTGTCCTGTGTATGACAATGGCAGCGCAATAGTGACTCTTCTTACCAGAAAACAACTCTTGCTCGTAGGACCAGAAACTGCATGTGATTCAACTCCATTTAGGACTGGGAAACAAAAGCTAGCTCACCTTACAAGAAACACACTCTGCTTTAGAGAAAAGAGCACTCTTCTACTCTACTGTGTTTCCTATAGGGACAGAACAGTGAGCTTGCTCAGAACAAAAGAACTGTGCTTCCTACACACGGGCCATATTTAGTTCAACTCTGCTTAGGAAACTGACAAGAACAGTAGCTCCTCTTCAGTCCGATACACTGTACTTGCTGGGAACAGAAGCGAGTGCTATTTGCACTGTGTATGGCAATGGGAGCGCAATAGTGACTTTCCTTACCAGAAAACAACTCTTGCTCGTAAGACCAGAAACTTCATGTGATTCAACTCCATTTAGGACAGGGAAACAAATGCTAGCTCGCCTTACATGAAACACACTCTGCTTTTGAGAAAAGAGCACTCTTCTACTCTGCTGTGTTTCCTATGGGGTCCGAACAGTGAGCTTGCTCAGAACAAAAGAACTGTGCTTCCTACACACACGGGCCATATCTAGTTCAACTCTGCTTAAGAAACTGACAAGAACAGTAGCTCCTCTTCTGTCCAATACACTGTACTTGCGGGGAACAGACGCCAGTGCTATTTGCACTGTGTATGGCAATTGGAGCACAATAGTGACTCGTCTTACCAGAAAACAACTCTTGCTCGTAGGACAAAAAACTGCATGTGACTCAACTCCATTTAGTACTGGGAAACAAACGCTAGCTTGCCTTACAAGAAACACACTCTGCTTTTGAGAAAAGAGCACTCTTCTACTCTACTGTGTTTCCTATAGGGCCAGAACAGTGAGCTTGCTCAGAACAAAAGAACTGTGCTTCCTACACACGGCCATATCTAGTTCAATTCTGCTTAGGACCCTGACAAGGACAGTAGATCCTCTTCAGTCCAGTACACTGTAATTGCTGGGAACAGACACCAGTGCTGTTTGTCCTGTGTATGGCAATGGCAGCGCAATAGTGACTCTTCATACCAGAAAACAACTCTTGCTCGTAGGATCAGAAACTGCATGTGATTTAACACCATTTAGGATTGGGAAACAAAAGCTAGCTCACCCTACAAGAAACATGCTTTGCTTTAGAGAAAAGAGCACTCTTCTACTCTACTGTGTTTCCTGTAGGGCCAGAATACTGAGCTTGCTCAGAACAAAAGAACTGTGCTTCCTCCACATGGGCCATATCTAGTTCAACTCTGCTTAGGAAACTGACAAGAACAGTAGCTCCTCTTCAGTCCGATACACTGTACTTGCTGGGAACAGACGCAAGTGTTATTTGCACTGTGTATGGCAATGGGAGCGCAATAGTGACTTTCCTTACCAGAAAACAACTCTTGCTCGTAAGATCAGAAACTTCATGTGATTCAACTCCATTTAGGACTGGGAAACAAATGCTAGCTCGCCTTACATGAAACACACTCTGCTTTTGAGAAAAGAGCACTCTTCTACTCTACTGTGTTTCCTATGGTGTCCAAACAGTGAGCTTGCTCAGAACAAAAGAACTGTGCTTCCTACACGCACGGACCATATCTAGTTCAATTCTGCTTAGTAAACTGACAAGAACAGTAGCTCCTATTCAGTCCAATACACTGTACTTGCTGGGAAAAGACGCGAGTGCTATTTGCATTGTAAAGGGCAATGGGAGCGCAATAGTGACTTTCCTTACCAGAAAACAACTCTTGTTCATAGGACCAGAAACTGCATGTGATTCAACTCCATTTAGGACTAGGAAACAAACGCTAGCTCGCCTTACAAAAACACACTCTTCTTTTGAGAAAAGAGCACTCTTCTACTCTACTGGGTTTCCTATGTGTTCCGAAAAGTGAGCTTGCTCAGAACAAAAAAACTGTGCTTCCTACACACACGGCCATATCTAGTTCAAGTCTGCTTAAGAACCTGACAAGAACAGTAGATCCTCTTCAGTTCAATACACTGTACTTGCTGGGAACAGACGCCAGTGCTATTTGTCCTGTATATGGCAATGGCAGCGCAATAGTGACTCTTCTTACCAGAAAACAACTCTTGCTCGTCGGACAAGAATCTGCATGTGATTCAACTCAATTTAGGACTGGGAAACAAATGCTAGCTCGCTTAACAAGAAACACACTCTGCTTTTGAGAAAAGAGCACTCTTCTACTAGACTGTGTATCCTATGGGGTCCGAACAGAGAGCTTGCTCAGAACAAAAGAACTGGGCTTCCTACACACACGGGCCATATCTAGTTCAACTCTGCTTAGGAAACTGACAAGAACAGTAGCTCCGCTTCAGTCCAATACACTGTACTTGCTGGGAACAGATGCGAGTGCTATTTATACTGTGTATGGCAATGGGAGCGCAACAGTGACTTTATTACCAGAAAACAATTCTTGCTCGTAGGACCAAAAATTGCATGTGATTCAACTCCATTTAGGACTGGGAAACAAACGCTAGCTCGACTTACAAGAAACACACTCTTCTTTGGAGAAAAGAGCAGTCTTCTACTCTACTGTGTTTCCTATGGGGTCCGAACAGTGAGCTTGCTCAGAACAAAAGAACTGTGCTTCCTACACACACGGGCCATATCTAGTTCAACTCTGCTTAGGAAACTGACAAGAACGGTAGCTCCTCTTCAGTCCAATACACTGTACTAGCTGGGAACAGACACGAGTGCTATTTGCACTGTGTATGGCAATAGGAGCACAATAATGACTCTTCTTATCAGAAAACAACTCTTACTCATAGGACAAGAAACTGCATGGGATTCAACTCCATTTCTGACTGGGAAACAAACACTAGCTCGCCTTACAAGAAAGACTCTCTGATTTTGAGAAAAGAGCACTCTTCTACTCTACTGTGTTTCCTATGGGGTCCAAATAGTGAGCTTGCTCAGAACAAAAGAACTGTGCTTCCTACATACAGAGGCCATATCTAGTTCAACTCTGCTTAGCAAACTGACAAGAACTGTAGCTCCGCTTCAGTCCAATACACTGTAATTGCTGGGAACAGTCGCGAGTGCTATTTGCACTGTGTATGGAAATGGGAGCACAATAGTGACTTTCCTTACCAGAAAACAACTCTTGCTCGTAGGACCAGAAACAGCATGTGATTCAGCTCCATTTAGGACTGGGAAACAAATGCTAGCTCGCCTTACAAGAAACACACTCTGATTTTGAGAAAAGAGCACTCTTCTACTCTACTGTGTTTCCTATGGGGTCCGAACAGTGAGATTGCTCAGAACAAAAGAACTGTGCTTCCTACACACACGAGCCATATTTAGTTCAACTCTGCTTCGGAAACTGACAAGAACGGTAGCTCCTCTTCAGTCCAATACACTGTACTTGCTGGGAACAGACGCCAGTGCTATTTGCACTGTGTATGGCAATAGGAGCACAATAGTGTCTCTTCTTATCAGAAAACAACTCTTGCTCATAGGACCAGAAACTGCATGGGATTCAACTCCATTTCTGACGGGGAAAGAAACACTAGCTCGCCTTACAAGAAAGACACTCTGATTTTGAGAAAAGAGCACTCTTCTACTCTACTGTGTTTCCTATGGGGCCGAATAGTGAGCTTGCTCAGAACAAAAGAACTGTGCTTCCTACACACAGGGGCCATTTCTAGTTCAACTCTGCTTAGGAAACTGACAAAAACAGTAGCTACGCTTCAGTCCAATACACTGTACTTGCTGGGAAAAACGCGAGTGCTATTTGCACTGTGTATGGAAATGGGAGCGCAATAGTGACTTTATTACCAGAAAACAACTCTGCTCGTAGGACCAAAAACTGGATGTGAGTCAACTCCATTTAGGACTGGAAACAAACGCTAGCTCGCCTTACAAGAAACACACTCTGCTTTTGAGAAAAGAGCAGTCCTCTACTCTTCTGTATTTCCTAGGGGGTCTGAACAGTGAGCTTGCTCAGAACAAAAGAACTGTGCTTCTTACACACGCAGGCCATATCTAGTTCATCTCTGCTTAGGAAACTGACAAGAACAGTAGCTCCGCTTCAGTCCAATACACTGTACTTGCTGGGAACAGACGCGAGTGCTATTTGCACTGTGTATGGAAATGGGAGCGCAATAGTGACTTTCCTTACCAGAAAACACCTCTTGCTCGTAGGACCAGAAACTGCATGGGATTCAACTAAATTTCTGACTGGGAAACAAACACTAGCTCGCCTTACAAGAAACACACTCTGCTTTTGATAAAAGAGCACTCTTCTACTCTACTGTGTTTCCTATGGGGTCCGAAAGGTGAGCTTGCTCAGAACAAAAGAACTGTGCTTCCTACACACACGGACCATATGTAGTTCAACTCTGCTTAGGAAACTGACAAGAACAGTAGCTCCTATTCAGTCCAATACACTGTACATGCTGGGAACAGACGCGAGTGCTATTATCACTGTATATGGCAATAGGAGCACAATAGTGTCTCTTCTTATCAGAAAACAACTCTTGCTCATAGGACCAGAAACTGCATGGGATTCAACTCCATTTCTGACTGGGAAACAAACACTAGCTCGCCTTACAAGAAAGACACTCTAATTTTGAGAAAAGAGCACTCTTCTACTCTACTGTGTTTCCTATGGAGTTCGAACAGTGAGCTTGCTCAGAACAAAAGAACTGGGCTTCCTACACACACGGGCCATATCTAGTTCAAATCTGCTTAGTAAACTGACAAGAACAGTAGCTCCGCTTCAGTCCAATACACTGTACTTGCTGGGATCAGATGCGAGTGCTATTTGCACTGTGTATTGCAATGGGAGCACAATAGTGACTTTATTACCAGAAAACAACTCTTGCTCGTAGGAACAAAAACTGCATGTGATTCAACTCCATTTAGGACTGGGAAACAAACGCTATCTCGCCTTACAAGAAACACACTCTGCTTTTGAGAAAAGAGAACTCTTCTACTGTACTGTGTTTCTTATAGGGCCAGAAGAGTGAGCTTGCTCAGAACAAAAGAACTGTGCTTCCTACAAATACTGCCATATCTAGTTCAATTATGCTTAGGAAACTGAAAAGAACAGTAGCTCCTGTTCAGTCCAATACACTGTACTAGCTGGGAACAGACGCGAGTGCTATTTGCACTGTGTATGGCAATAGGAGCACAATAGTGACTCTTCTTACCAGAAAACAACTCTTGCTCGTCGGACAAGAATCTGCATGTAATTCAACTCCATTTAGGACTGGGAAACAAACGCTAGCACGCCTAACAAGAAACACACTCTGCTTTTGAGAAAAGAGCACTATTCTACTCGACTGTGTATCCTATGGGGTCCGAACAGTGAGCTTGCTCAGAACAAAAGAACTGTGCTTCCTACACACACGGGCCATATCTAGTTCAAGTCTGCTTAGGAAACTGACAAGAACAGTAGCTCCGCTTCAGTCCAATACACTGTACTTGCTGGGAACAGATGCGAGTGCTATTTACACTGTGTATGGCAATGGGAGCGCAACAGTGACTTTATTACCAGAAAACAACTCTTGCTCGTAGGACCAAAAACTGCATGTGATTCAACTCCATTTTGGACTGGGAAACAAACGCTAGCTCGCCTTACAAGAAACACACTCTGCTTTTGAGAAAAGAGCAGTCTTCTACTCTACTGTGTTTCCTATGGGGTCCGAACAGTGAGCTTGCTCAGAACAAAAGAACTGTGCTTCCTACACACACGGGCCATATCTAGTTCAACTCTGCTTAGGAAACTGACAAGAACGGTAGCTCCTCTTCAGTCCAATACACTGTACTAGCTGGGAACAGACGCGAGTGCTATTTGCACTGTGTATGGCAATAGGAGCACAATAGTGACTCTTCTTATCAGAAAACAACTCTTACTCATAGGACAAGAAACTGCATGGGATTCAACTCCATTTCTGACTGGGAAACAAACACTAGCTCGCCTTACAAGAAAGACTCTCTGATTTTGAGAAAAGAGCACTCTTCTACTCTACTGTGTTTCCTATGGGGTCCAAATTGTGAGCTTGCTCAGAACAAAAGAACTGTGCTTCCTACACACGGGCCATATCTAGTTCAAATCTGCTTAGGAAACTGACAAGAACAGTAGCTCCTCTTCAGTAGGATACACTGTACTTGCTGGGAACAGACGCGAGTGCAATTTGTACTGTGTATGTCAATGGGAGCGCAATAGTGACTTTCCTTACCAGAAAAAAACTCTTGCTCATAAGACCAGAAACTGCATGAGATTCATCTCCATTTAGGACTGGGAAACAAATGCTAGCTCGCCTTACATGAAACACACTCTGCTTTTGAGAAAAGAGCACTCTTCTACTCTACTGTGTTTCCTATGGGGTCTGAACAGTGAGCTTGCTCAGAACAAAAGAACTGTGCTTCCTACACACATGGGCCATATCTAGATCAACTCTACTTAGGAAACTGACAAGAACAATAGCCCCTCTTCCTTCCAATACACTGTACTTGCAGGGAACAGACGCGAGAGCTATTTGCACTGTGTATGGCAATTGGAGCACAATAGTGACTTGTCTTACCAGAAAACAACTCTTGCTCGTAGGACAAAAAACTGCATGTGACTCAACTCCATTTAGGACCTGGAAACAAACGCTAGCTCGACTTCCAAGAAACACACTCTGCTTTTGAGAAAAGAGCACTCTTCTACTCTTCTGTGTTTCCTATAGAGCCAGAAGAGTGAACTTGCTCATAACATTAGAACTGTGCTTCCTACACACACGGCCATATCTAGTTCAATTCTGCTTAGGAACCTGACAAGAACAGTAGATCCTCTTCTGTACAATACACTATACTTGCTGGGAACAGACGCCAGTGCTATTTGTCCTGTGTATGGCAATGGCAGCGCAATAGTGACTCTTCTTACCATAAAACAACTCTCGCTCGTAGGACTAGAAACTGCATGAGATTCAACTCCATTTAGGACTGGGAAACAAACGCTAGCTTGCCTTACAAGAAACACACTCTACTATAGGGAAAAGAGCACTCTTCTACTCTATTGTGTTTCCTATAGGACCAGAACAGTGAGCTTGCTCAGAACAAAAGAACTGTGCTTCGTACACACGGGCCATATCTAGTTCAACTCTGCTTAGGAAACTGACAAGAACAGTAGCTCCTCTTCAGTCCGATACACTGTACTTGCTGGGAACAGACACGAGTGCTATTTGCACTGTGAATGTCAATGGGAGCACTATAGTGACTTTCCTTACCAGAAAACAACTCTTGTTCGTAAGACCAGAAACTGCATGTGATTCAACTCCATTTAGGACTGGGAAACAAACGCGAGCTCGCCTTACAAGAAACACACTCTGCTTTTGAGAAAAGAGCACTCTTCTACTCTACTGTGTTTCCTATTGTGTCCGAAGAGTGAGCTTGCTCAGAACAAAAGAAATGTGCTTCCTACACACACGGCCATATCTAGTTCAAGTCTGCTTAGGAACCTGACAAGAACAGTACATCCTCTTCAGTCCAATACACTATACTTGCTGGGAACAGACGCCAGTGCTATTTGTCCTGTGTATGGCAAAGGCAGCGCAATAGTGACTCTTCTTACCAGAAAACAACTCTTGCTCGTAGGACCAGAAACTGCATGTGATTCAACTCCATTTAGGACTGGGAAACAAACTCTAGATCGCTTTACAAGAAGCACACTCTGCTTTTGAGAAAAGAGCACTCTTCTACTCTACTGTGTTTCCTAGGTGTTCCGAAAAGTGAGCTTGCTCAGAACAAAAAAACTGTGCTTCCTACACACACGGCCATATCTAGTTCAAGTCTGCTTAGGAACATGACAAGAACAGTAGATCCTCTTCAGTCCAATACACTGTACTTGCTGGAAAGAGACGCCAGTGCTATTTGTCCTGTGTATGGCAATGGCAGCGCAATAGTGACTCTTCTTACCAGAAAACAACTCTTGCTTGTAGGACCAGAAACTGCATGTGATTCAACACCATTTAGGACTTGCAAACAAAAGCTAGCTCACCTTACAAGAAACACACTCTGCTTTAGAGAAAAGAGCACACTTCTACTCTACTGTGTTTCCTATAGGGCCAGAACAGTGAGCTTGCTCAGAACAAAAGAACTGTGCTTCCTACACACGGGCCATATCTAGTTCAACTCTGCTTAGGAAACTGAGAAGAACAGTAGGTGCTCTTCAGTCCAATACACTGTACTTGCAGGGAACAGACGCAAGTGCTATTTGCACTGTGTATGGCATTTGGAGCACAATAGTGACTCATCTTACCAGAAAACAACTCTTGCACGTAGGACAAAAAACTGCATGTGACTCAACTCCATTTAGGACTGGGAAACAAATGCTAGCTCGCCTTACATGAAACACACTCTGCTTTTGAGAAAAGAGCACTCTTCTACTCTACTGTGTTTCCTATGGGGTCCAAACAGTGAGCTTGCTCAGAACAAAAGAACTGTGCTTCCTACACGCACGGACCATATCTAGTTCAATTCTGCTTAGTAAACTGACAAGAACAGTAGCTCCTATTCAGTCCAATACACTGTACTTGCTGGGAAAAGACGCGAGTGCTATTTGCATTGTAAAGGGCAATGGGAGCGCAATAGTGACTTTCCTTACCAGAAAACAACTCTTGTTCATAGGACCAGAAACTGCATGTGATTCAACTCCATTTAGGACTAGGAAACAAACGCTAGCTCGCCTTACAAAAACACACTCTGCTTTTGAGAAAAGAGCACTCTTCTACTCTACTGTGTTTCCTATGTGTTCCGAAAAGTGAGCTTGCTCAGAACAAAAAAACTGTGCTTCCTACACACACGGCCATATCTAGTTCAAGTCTGCTTAGGAACCTGACAAGAACAGTAGATCCTCTTCAGTCCAATACACTGTACTTGCTGGGAACAGACGCCAGTGCTATTTGTCCTGTGTAGGCAATGGCAGCGCAATAGTGACTCTTCTTACCAGAAAACATCTCTTGCTTGTAGGACCAGAAACTGCATGTGATTCAACTCCATTTAGGACTGGGAAACAAAAGCTAGCTCACCTTACAAGAAACACACTCTGCTTTAGAGAAAAGAGCACTCTTCTACTCTACTGTGTTTCCTATAGGGCCAGAATAGTGAGCTTGCTCAGAACAAAAGAACTGTGCTTCCTACACACGGGCCATATCTAGTTCAACTCTGCTTAGGAAACTGAGAAGAACAGTAGCTCCTCTTCAGTCCAATACACTGTACTTGCAGGGAACAGACTCAAGTGCTATTTGCACTGTGTATGGCATTTGGAGCACAATAGTGACTCATCTTACCAGAAAACAACTCTTGCACATAGGACAAAAAACTGCATGTGACTCAACTCCATTTAGGACTGGGAAACAAACGCTAGCTCGCCTTACAAGAAACACACTCTGCTTTTGAGAAAAGAGCACTCTTCTACTCTACTGTGTTTTCTATGGGGCCCGAACAGTGAGCTTGCTCAGAACAAAACAACTGTGCTTCCTACACACACGGCCATATCTAGTTCAATTCTGCTTAGGAACCTGACAAAAAGAGTAGATCCTCTTCAGTCCAATACACTGTACTTGTTGGGAACAGACACCAGTGCTATTTGTCCTGTGTATGGCAATGGCAGCACAATAGTGGCTCTTCTTATCAGAAAACAACTCTTGCTCGAAGGACCAGAAACTTCATGTGATTCCACTCCATTTAGGACAGGGAAACAAACTCTAGCTTGCTTTACAAGAAACACACTCTGCTTTTGAGAAAAGAGCCCTCTTCTACTCTACTGTGTTTTTAATAGGGTCAGAACAGTGAGCTTGCTCAGAACAAAAGAACTGTGCTTCCTACACATGGGCCATAACTAGTTCAACTCTGCTTAGGAAACTGACAAGAACAGTAGCTCCTCTTCAGTCCGATACACTGTACTTGCTGGGAAGAGACGCGAGTGCTATTTGCACTGTGTATGGCAATTAGAGCACAATAGTGACTTGTCTTACCAGAAAAAAACTCTTGCTCGTAGGACAAAAAACTGCATGTGACTCAACTCCATTAAGGACTGGGAAAGAAATGCTAGCTCGCCTTACATGAAACACACTCTGCTTTTGAGAAAAGAGCACTCTTCTACTCTACTGTGTTTCCTATGGGGTCCAAACAGTGAGCTTGCTCAGAACAAAAGAACTGTGCTTCCTACACGCACGGACCATATCTAGATCAATTCTGCTTAGTAAACTGACAAGAACCGTAGCTCCTATTCAGTCCAATACACTGTACTTGCTGGGAAAAGACGCGAGTGCTATTTGCCTTGTAAAGTGCAATGGGAGCGCAATAGTGACTTTCCTTACCAGAAAACAACTCTTGTTCATAGGACCAGAAACTGCATGTGATTCAACTCCATTTAGGACTAGGAAACAAACGCTAGCACGCCTTTCAAAAACACACTCTGCTTTTGAGAAAAGAGCACTCTTCTACTCTACTGTGTTTCCTATGTGTTCCGAACAGTGAGCTTGCTCAGAACAAAAAAACTTTGCTTCCTACACACACGGGCATATCTAGTTCAAGTCTGCTTAGGAACCTGACAAGAACAGTAGATCCTCTTCAGTCCAATACACTCTACTTGCTGGGAACAGACGCCAGTGCTATTTGTCCTGTGTATGGCAATGGCAGTGCAATAGTGTCTCTTCTTACCAGAAAACAACTCTTGCTCGTAGGACCAGAAACTGCATGTGATTCCACTCCATTTAGGACTGGGAAACAAACGCTAGCTTGCCTTAAAAGAAACACACTCTGCTTTTGAGAAAAGAGCACTCTTCTACTCTACTGTGTTTCCTATAGGGCCAGAACAGTGAGCTTGCTCAGAACAAAAGAACTGTGCTTCCTACACACACGGCCACATCTAGTTCAATTCTGCTTCGGAACCTGACAAGAACAGTAGATCCTCTTCAGTCCAATACACTGTAATGGCTGGGAACAGACGCCAGTGCTGTTTGTCCTGTGTATGACAATGGCAGCGCAATAGTGACTCTTCTTACCAGAAAACAACTCTTGCTCGTAGGACCAGAAACTGCATGTGATTCAACTCCATTTAGGACTGGGAAACAAAAGCTAGCTCACCTTACAAGAAACACACTCTGCTTTAGAGAAAAGAGCACTCTTCTACTCTACTGTGTTTCCTATAGGGCCAGAACAGTGAGCTTGCTCAGAACAAAAGAACTGTGCTTCCTACACACGGGCCATATTTAGTTCAACTCTGCTTAGGAAACTGACAAGAACAGTAGCTCCTCTTCAGTCCGATACACTGTACTTGCTGGGAACAGAAGCGAGTGCTATTTGCACTGTGTATGGCAATGGGAGCGCAATAGTGACTTTCCTTACCAGAAAACAACTCTTGCTCGTAAGACCAGAAACTTCATGTGATTCAACTCCATTTAGGACGGGGAAACAAATGCTAGCTCGCCTTACATGAAACACACTCTGCTTTTGAGAAAAGAGCACTCTTCTACTCTGCTGTGTTTCCTATGGGGTCCGAACAGTGAGCTTGCTCAGAACAAAAGAACTGTGCTTCCTACACACACGGGCCATATCTAGTTCAACTCTGCTTAAGAAACTGACAAGAACAGTAGCTCCTCTTCTGTCCAATACACTGTACTTGCGGGGAACAGACGCCAGTGCTATTTGCACTGTGTATGGCAATTGGAGCACAATAGTGACTCGTCTTACCAGAAAACAACTCTTGCTCGTAGGACAAAAAACTGCATGTGACTCAACTCCATTTAGTACTGGGAAACAAACGCTAGCTTGCCTTACAAGAAACACACTCTGCTTTTGAGAAAAGAGCACTCTTCTACTCTACTGTGTTTCCTATAGGGCCAGAACAGTGAGCTTGCTCAGAACAAAAGAACTGTGCTTCCTACACACGGCCATATATAGTTCAATTCTGCTTAGGACCCTGACAAGGACAGTAGATCCTCTTCAGTCCAGTACACTGTAATTGCTGGGAACAGACACCAGTGCTGTTTGTCCTGTGTATGGCAATGGCAGCGCAATAGTGACTCTTCATACCAGAAAACAACTCTTGCTCGTAGGATCAGAAACTGCATGTGATTTAACACCATTTAGGATTGGGAAACAAAAGCTAGCTCACCCTACAAGAAACATGCTTTGCTTTAGAGAAAAGAGCACTCTTCTACTCTACTGTGTTTCCTGTAGGGCCAGAATACTGAGCTTGCTCAGAACAAAAGAACTGTGCTTCCTCCACATGGGCCATATCTAGTTCAACTCTGCTTAGGAAACTGACAAGAACAGTAGCTCCTCTTCAGTCCGATACACTGTACTTGCTGGGAACAGACGCAAGTGCTATTTGCACTGTGTATGGCAATGGGAGCGCAATAGTGACTTTCCTTACCAGAAAACAACTCTTGCTCGTAAGACCAGAAACTTCATGTGATTCAACTCCATTTAGGACTGGGAAACAAATGCTAGCTCGCCTTACATGAAACACACTCTGCTTTTGAGAAAAGAGCACTCTTCTACTCTACTGTGTTTCCTATGGTGTCCAAACAGTGAGCTTGCTCAGAACAAAAGAACTGTGCTTCCTACACGCACGGACCATATCTAGTTCAATTCTGCTTAGTAAACTGACAAGAACAGTAGCTCCTATTCAGTCCAATACACTGTACTTGCTGGGAAAAGACGCGAGTGCTATTTGCATTGTAAAGGGCAATGGGAGCGCAATAGTGACTTTCCTTACCAGAAAACAACTCTTGTTCATAGGACCAGAAACTGCATGTGATTCAACTCCATTTAGGACTAGGAAACAAACGCTAGCTCGCCTTACAAAAACACACTCTTCTTTTGAGAAAAGAGCACTCTTCTACTCTACTGTGTTTCCTATGTGTTCCGAAAAGTGAGCTTGCTCAGAACAAAAAAACTGTGCTTCCTACACACACGGCCATATCTAGTTCAAGTCTGCTTAAGAACCTGACAAGAACAGTAGATCCTCTTCAGTTCAATACACTGTACTTGCTGGGAACAGACGCCAGTGCTATTTGTCCTGTATATGGCAATGGCAGCGCAATAGTGACTCTTCTTACCAGAAAACAACTCTTGCTCGTCGGACAAGAATCTGCATGTGATTCAACTCAATTTAGGACTGGGAAACAAATGCTAGCTCGCTTAACAAGAAACACACTCTGCTTTTGAGAAAAGAGCACTCTTCTACTAGACTGTGTATCCTATGGGGTCCGAACAGAGAGCTTGCTCAGAACAAAAGAACTGGGCTTCCTACACACACGGGCCATATCTAGTTCAACTCTGCTTAGGAAACTGACAAGAACAGTAGCTCCGCTTCAGTCCAATACACTGTACTTGCTGGGAACAGATGCGAGTGCTATTTATACTGTGTATGGCAATGGGAGCGCAACAGTGACTTTATTACCAGAAAACAATTCTTGCTCGTAGGACCAAAAATTGCATGTGATTCAACTCCATTTAGGACTGGGAAACAAACGCTAGCTCGACTTACAAGAAAGACACTCTGATTTTGAGAAAAGAGCACTCTTCTACTCTACTGTGTTTCCTATGGGGCCGAATAGTGAGCTTGCTCAGAACAAAAGAACTGTGCTTCCTACACACAGGGGCCATTTCTAGTTCAACTCTGCTTAGGAAACTGACAAAAACAGTAGCTACGCTTCAGTCCAATACACTGTACTTGCTGGGAAAAACGCGAGTGCTATTTGCACTGTGTATGGAAATGGGAGCGCAATAGTGACTTTATTACCAGAAAACAACTCTGCTCGTAGGACCAAAAACTGGATGTGAGTCAACTCCATTTAGGACTGGAAACAAACGCTAGCTCGCCTTACAAGAAACACACTCTGCTTTTGAGAAAAGAGCAGTCCTCTACTCTTCTGTATTTCCTAGGGGGTCTGAACAGTGAGCTTGCTCAGAACAAAAGAACTGTGCTTCTTACACACGCAGGCCATATCTAGTTCATCTCTGCTTAGGAAACTGACAAGAACAGTAGCTCCGCTTCAGTCCAATACACTGTACTTGCTGGGAACAGACGCGAGTGCTATTTGCACTGTGTATGGAAATGGGAGCGCAATAGTGACTTTCCTTACCAGAAAACACCTCTTGCTCGTAGGACCAGAAACTGCATGGGATTCAACTAAATTTCTGACTGGGAAACAAACACTAGCTCGCCTTACAAGAAACACACTCTGCTTTTGATAAAAGAGCACTCTTCTACTCTACTGTGTTTCCTATGGGGTCCGAAAGGTGAGCTTGCTCAGAACAAAAGAACTGTGCTTCCTACACACACGGACCATATGTAGTTCAACTCTGCTTAGGAAACTGACAAGAACAGTAGCTCCTATTCAGTCCAATACACTGTACATGCTGGGAACAGACGCGAGTGCTATTATCACTGTATATGGCAATAGGAGCACAATAGTGTCTCTTCTTATCAGAAAACAACTCTTGCTCATAGGACCAGAAACTGCATGGGATTCAACTCCATTTCTGACTGGGAAACAAACACTAGCTCGCCTTACAAGAAAGACACTCTAATTTTGAGAAAAGAGCACTCTTCTACTCTACTGTGTTTCCTATGGAGTTCGAACAGTGAGCTTGCTCAGAACAAAAGAACTGGGCTTCCTACACACACGGGCCATATCTAGTTCAAATCTGCTTAGTAAACTGACAAGAACAGTAGCTCCGCTTCAGTCCAATACACTGTACTTGCTGGGATCAGATGCGAGTGCTATTTGCACTGTGTATTGCAATGGGAGCACAATAGTGACTTTATTACCAGAAAAAAACTCTTGCTCGTAGGAACAAAAACTGCATGTGATTCAACTCCATTTAGGACTGGGAAACAAACGCTATCTCGCCTTACAAGAAACACACTCTGCTTTTGAGAAAAGAGAACTCTTCTACTGTACTGTGTTTCTTATAGGGCCAGAAGAGTGAGCTTGCTCAGAACAAAAGAACTGTGCTTCCTACAAATACTGCCATATCTAGTTCAATTCTGCTTAGGAAACTGAAAAGAACAGTAGCTCCTGTTCAGTCCAATACACTGTACTAGCTGGGAACAGACGCGAGTGCTATTTGCACTGTGTATGGCAATAGGAGCACAATAGTGACTCTTCTTACCAGAAAACAACTCTTGCTCGTCGGACAAGAATCTGCATGTAATTCAACTCCATTTAGGACTGGGAAACGAACGCTAGCACGCCTAACAAGAAACACACTCTGCTTTTGAGAAAAGAGCACTATTCTACTCGACTGTGTATCCTATGGGGTCCGAACAGTGAGCTTGCTCAGAACAAAAGAACTGTGCTTCCTACACACACGGGCCATATCTAGTTCAAGTCTGCTTAGGAAACTGACAAGAACAGTAGCTCCGCTTCAGTCCAATACACTGTACTTGCTGGGAACAGATGCGAGTGCTATTTACACTGTGTATGGCAATGGGAGCGCAACAGTGACTTTATTACCAGAAAACAACTCTTGCTCGTAGGACCAAAAACTGCATGTGATTCAACTCCATTTTGGACTGGGAAACAAACGCTAGCTCGCCTTACAAGAAACACACTCTGCTTTTGAGAAAAGAGCAGTCTTCTACTCTACTGTGTTTCCTATGGGGTCCGAACAGTGAGCTTGCTCAGAACAAAAGAACTGTGCTTCCTACACACACGGGCCATATCTAGTTCAACTCTGCTTAGGAAACTGACAAGAACGGTAGCTCCTCTTCAGTCCAATACACTGTACTAGCTGGGAACAGACGCGAGTGCTATTTGCACTGTGTATGGCAATAGGAGCACAATAGTGACTCTTCTTATCAGAAAACAACTCTTACTCATAGGACAAGAAACTGCATGGGATTCAACTCCATTTCTGACTGGGAAACAAACACTAGCTCGCCTTACAAGAAAGACTCTCTGATTTTGAGAAAAGAGCACTCTTCTACTCTACTGTGTTTCCTATGGGGTCCAAATAGTGAGCTTGCTCAGAACAAAAGAACTGTGCTTCCTACACACAGGGGCCATATCTAGTTCAACTCTGCTTAGGAAACTGACAAGAACAGTAGCTCCGCTTCAGTCCAATACACTGTAATTGCTGGGAACAGTCGCGAGTGCTATATGCACTGTGTATGGAAATGGGAGCACAATAATGACTTTCCTTACCAGAAAACAACTCTTGGTCGTAGGACCAAAAACTGCATGTGATTCAACTCCATTTAGGACTGGGAAACAAATGCCAGCTCGCATTACAAGAAACACACTCTGCTTTTGAGAAAAGAGCACTCTTCTACTCTAGTGTGTTTCCTATTGGGCCAGAACAGTGAATTTGCTCAGAACAAAAGAACTGTGCTTCCTACACACATGGACCATATCTAGTTCAACTCTGCTTAGGAAACTGACAAGAACAGTAGCTCCGCTTCAGTCCAATACACTGTACTTGCCGGGAACAGACTCGAGTGCTATTTGCACTGAGTATGGAAATGGGAGCGAAATAGTGACTTTCCTTACCAGAAAACAACTCTTGCTCGTAGGACCAAAAACAGCATGTGATTCAACTCCGTTTAGGACTGGGAAACAAATGCTAGCTCGCCTTACAAGAAACACACTCTGCTTTTGAGAAAAGAGCACTCTTCGACTCTACTGTGTTTACTATAGTGCCAGAACAGTGAGCTTGCTCAGAACAAAAGAACTGTGCTTCCTACACACAGGGGCCATATCTAGTTCAACTCTGCTTAGCAAACTGAGAAGAACAGTAGCTCCGCTTCAGTCCAATACACTGTACTTGCTGGGAACAGATGCGAGTGCTATTTACACTGTGTATGGCAATGGGAGCGCAACAGTGACTTTATTCCCAGAAAACAACTCTTGCTCGTAGGACCAAAAACTGCATGTGATTCAACTCCATTTAGGACTGGGAAACAAACGCTAGCTCGCCTTACAAGAAACACACTCTGCTTTTGAGAAAAGAGCAGTCTTCTACTCTACTGTGTTTCCTATGGGGTCCGAACAGTGAGCTTGCTCAGAACAAAAGAACTGTGCTTCCTACACACACGAGGCATATCTAGTTCAACTCTGCTTAGGAAACTGACAAGAACAGTAGCTCCTCTTCAGTCCAATACACTGTACTTGCTGGGAACAGACGCGAGTGCTATTGGCACTGTGTATGGCAATGGGAGCACAATAGTGACTTTCCTTACCAGAAAACAACTCTTGCTCGTAGGACCAGAAACTGCATGTGATTCAGCTCCATTTAGGACTGGTAAACAAATGCTAGCTCGCCTTACAAGAAACACACTCTGCTTTTGAGAAAAGAGCACTCTTCTACTCTACTGTGTTTCCTATGGGGTCCGAACATTGAGCTTGCTCAGAACAAAAGAACTGTGCTTCCTACACACACGGACCATATGTAGTTCAACTCTGCTTAGGAAACTGACAAGAACAGTAGCTCCTCTTCAGTAAAATACACTGTACTTGCTGGGAACAGACGCCAGTGCTATTTGCTCTGTGTATGGCAATAGGAGCACAATAGTGTCTCTTCTTATCAGAAAACAACTCTTGCTCATAGGACCAGAAACTGCATGGGATTCAACTCCATTTCTGACTGGGAAACAAACACTAGCTCGCCTTAGAAGAAAGGCACTCTGATTTTGAGAAAAGAGCACTCTTCTACTCTACTGTGTTTCCTATGGTGTCCGAATAGTGAGCTTGCTCAGAACAAAAGAACTGTGCTTCCTACACACAGGGGCCATATCTAGTTCGACTCTGCTTAGGAAACTGACAAGAACAGTAGCTACGCTTCGGTCCAATACACTGAACTTGCTGGGAACAGACGCGAGTGCTATTTGCACTGTGTATGGAAATGGGAGCGCAATAGTGACTTTCTTTACCAGAAAACAACTCTTGCTCGTAGGACCAGAAACTGCATGGGATTCAACTCCATTTCTAACTGGGAAACAAACGCTAGCTCGCCTTACAAGAAACACACTCTGCTTTTCAGAAAAGAGCACTCTTCTACTCTACTGTGTTTCCTATAAGATCCGAACAGTGAGCTTGCTCAGAACAAAAGAACTGTGCTTCCTACACACACGGGCCATATCTAGTTCAATTCGGCTTAGGAAACTGACAAGAACAGTACCTCCGCTTCAGTCCAATACACTGTACTTGCTGGGAACAGATGCGAGTGCTATTTGCACTGTGTATGGCAATGGGAGCTCAATAGTGACTTTATTACCAGAAAACAACTCTTGCTCGTAGGACCAAAAACTGGATGTGATTCAACTCCATTTAGGACTGGGAAACAAACGCTAGCTCGCCTTACAAGAAACACACTCTGCTTTTGAGAAAAGAGCAGTCTTCTACTCTACTGTGTTTCCTATGGGGTCCGAACAGTGAGCTTGCTCAGAACAAAAGAACTGTGCTTCCTACGCACACGGGCCATATCTAGATCAACTCTGCTTAGGAAACTGACAAGAACGGTAGCTCCTCTTCAGTCCAATACACTGTACTAGCTGGGAACAGACGCGAGTGCTATTTGCCCTGTGTAAGGCAATAGGAGCACAATAGTGACTCTTCTTATCAGAAAACAACTCTTACTCATAGGACAAGAAACTGCATGGGATTCAACTCCATTTCTGACTGGGAAACTAAACACTAGCTCGCCTTACAAGAAAGACTCTCTGATTTTGAGAAAAGAGCACTCTTCTACTCTACTGTGTTTCCTATGGGGTCCAAATAGTGAGCTTGCTCAGAACAAAAGAACTGTGCTTCCTACACACAGGGGCCATATCTAGTTCAACTCTGCTTAGGAAACTGACAAGAACAGTAGCTCCACTTCAGTCCAATACACTGTAATTGCTGGGAACAGACGCGAGTGCTATTTGCACTGTGTATGGAAATGGGAGCGCAATAGTGACTTTCCTTACCAGAAAACAACTCTTGGTCGGAGGACCAAAAACTGCATGTGATTCATCTCCATTTAGGACTGGGAAACAAATGCTAGCTTGCCTTACAAGAAACACACTCTGCTTTTGAGAAAAGAGCACTCTTCTACTCTACTGTGTTTCCTATGGGGTCCGAAAGGTGAGCTTGCTCAGAACAAAAGAACTGTGCTTCTTACACACACGGACCATATCTAGTTCATCTCTGCTTAGGAAACTGACAAGAACAGTAGCTCCGCTTCATTCCAATACACTGTACTTGCTGGGAACAGACGCGAGTGCTATTTGCACTGTGTATGGAAATGGGAGCGCAATAGTGACGTTCCTTACCAGAAAACACCTCTTGCTCGTAGGACCAGAAACTGCATGGGATTCATCTCCATTTCTGACTGGGAAACAAACACTAGCTTGCCTTACAAGAAACACACTCTGCTTTTGAGAAAAGAGCACTCTTCTACTCTACTGTGTTTCCTATGGAGTTCGAACGGTGAGCTTGCTCAGAACAAAAGAACTGTGCTTCCTACACACACGGGCCATATCTAGTTCAAATCTGCTTAGGAAACTGACAAGAACAGTAGCTCCGCTTCAGTCCAATACACTGTACTTGCTGGGAACAGATGCGAGTGCTATTTGCACTGTGTATTGCAATGGGAGCACAATAGTGACTTTATTACCAGAAAACAACTCTTGCTCATAGGACCAAAAACTGCATGTGATTCAACTCCATTTAGGACTGGGAAACAAACGCTAGCTCGCCTTACAAGAAACACACTCTGCTTTTGAGAAAAGAGCACTCTTCTACTGTACTGTGTTTCTTATAGGGCCAGAAGAGTGAGCTTGCTCAGAACAAAAGAACTGTGCTTCCTACAAATACTGCCATATCTAGTTCAATTCTGCTTAGGAAACTGAAAAGAACAGTAGCTCCTGTTCAGTCCAATACACTGTACATGCTGTGAACAGACGCCAGTGCTATTTGCCCTGTGTATGAAAATGGGAGCGCAATAGTGACTCTTCTTACCAGAAAACAACTCTTGCTCGTAGGACAAGAATCTGCATTTGATTCAACTCCATTTAGGACTCCGAAACAAACGCTAGCTCGCCTAACAAGAATCACACTCTGCTTTGAGAAAAGAGCACTCTTCTACTCGACTGTGTATCCTATGGGGTCCGAACAGTGAGCTTGCTCAGAACAAAAGAACTGTGCTTCCTACACACACGGGCCATATCTAGTTCAACTCTGCTTAGCAAACTGAGAAGAACAGTAGCTCCGCTTCAGTCCAATACACTGTACTTGCTGGGAACAGATGCGAGTGCTATTTACACTGTGTATGGCAATGGGAGTGCAACAATGACTTTATTACCAGAAAACAACTCTTGCTCATAGGACCAAAAACTGCATGTGATTCAACTCCATTTAGGACTGGGAAACAAACGCTAGCTCGCCTTACAAGAAACACACTCTGCTTTTGAGAAAAGAGCAATCTTCTACTCTACTGTGTTTCCTATGGGGTCCGAACAGTGAGCTTGCTCAGAACAAAAGAACTGTGCTTCCTACACACACGGGCCATATCTAGTTCAACTCTGCTTAGGAAACTGACAAGAACGGTAGCTCCTCTTCAGTCCAATACACTGTACTAGCTGGGAACAGACGCAAGTGCTATTTGCACTGTGTATGGCAATAGGAGCACAATAGTGACTCTACTTATCAGAAAACAACTCTTACTCATAGGACAAGAAACTGCATGGGACTCAACTCCATTTCTGACTGGGAAACAAACTCTAGCTCGCCTTACAAGAAAGACTCTCTGATTTTGAGAAAAGAGCACTCTTCTACTCTACTGTGTTTCCTATGGGTCTAAATAGTGAGCTTGCTCAGAACAAAAGAACTGTGCTTCCTACACACAGGGGCCATATCTAGTTCAACTCTGCATAGGAAACTGACAAGAACAGTAGCTCCGCTTCAGTCCAATACACTGTAATTGCTGGGAACAGTCACGAGTGCTATTTGCACTGTGTATGGAAATGGGAGCACAATAATGACTTTCCTCACCAGAAAACAACTCTTGGTCGTAGGACCAAAAACTGCATGTGATTCAACTCCATTTAGGACTGGGAAACAAATGCCAGCTCGCATTACAAGAAACACACTCTGCTTTTGAGAAAAGAGCACATTTCTACTTAAGTGTGTTTCCTATTGGGCCAGAACAGTGAATTTGCTCAGAACAAAAGAACTGTGCTTCCTACACACATGGACCATATCTAGTTCAACTCTGCTTAGGAAACTGACAAGAACAGTAGCTCCGCTTCAGTCCAATACACTGTACTTGCCGGGAACAGACTCGAGTGCTATTTGCACTGAGTATGTAAATGGGAGCGCAATAGTGACCTTCCTTACCAGAAAACAACTCTTGCTCGTAGGACCAAAAACAGCATGTGATTCAACTCCGTTTAGGACTGGGAAACAAACACTAGCTCGCCTTACAAGAAACACACTCTGCTTTTGAGAAAAGAGCACTCTTCTACTCTACTGTGTTTACTATAGGGCCAGAACAGTGAGCTTGCTCAGAACAAAAGAACTGTGCTTCCTACACACAGGGGCCATATCTAGTTCAACTCTGCTTAGGAAACTGACAAGAACAGTAGCTACGCTTCAGTCCAATACACTGTACTTGCTAGGAACAGACGCGAGTGCTATTTGCACTGTGTATGTAAATGGGAGCGCAATAGTGACTTTCCTTACCAGAAAACAACTCTTGGTCGGAGGACAAGAAACTGCAAGTGATTCAACTCCATTTAGGACTGGGAAACAAATGCTATCTCGCCTTACAAAAAACACACTCTGCTTTTGAGAAAAGAGCACTCTTCTACTCTACTGTGTTTTCTAGGGGGTCTGAACAGTGAGCTTGCTCAGAACAAAAGTACTGTGCTTCCTACACACACGGGCCTTATCTAGTTCATCTCTGCTTAGGAAACTGACAAGAACAGTAGCTCCGCTTCAGTCCAGTACACTGTACTTGCTGGGAACAGACGCCAGTGCTATTTGCACTGTTTATGGAAATGGGAGCGCAATAGTGACTTTCCTTAACAGAAAACACCTCTTGCTCGTAGGACCGGAAACTACATAGGATTCAACTCCATTTCTGACTGGGAAACAAACACTAGCTCACCTTACAAGAAACACACTCTGCTTTTGAGAAAAGAGCACTCTTCTACTCTACTGTGTTTCTTATGGGGTCCGAACAGTGAGCTTGCTCAGAACAAAAGAACTGTGCTTCCTACAAATATGGCCATATCTAGTTCAATTCTGCTTAGGAAACTTAAAAGAACAGTAGATCCTCTTCAGTCCAATACACTGTACATGCTGGGAACAGACGCCAGGGCTATTTGCCCTCTGTATGACAATGAGAGCACAATAGTGACTCTTCTTACCAGAAAACAACTCTTGCTCGTAGGACCAGAAACTGTATGTGATTCAACTCCATTTAGGACTGGAAAACAAACGCCAGCTCTCCTTACAAGAAACACACTCTGCTTTTTAGAAAAGAGCACTCTTCTACTCTACTGTGTTTCCTATGGGGTCCGAACAGTGAGCTTGTTCAGAACAATAGAACTGTGCTTCCTAAACACAGGGGCCATATCTAGTTCAACTCTGCTTAGGAAACTGACAAGAACAGTAGCTCCTCTTCAGTTCAATACACTGTACTGGCTGGGAACAGATGCGAGTGCTATTTGCACTGTGTATGGAAATGGGAGCGCAATAGTGACTTTCCTTCCCAGAAAACAACTCTTGCTGGTAGGACCAGAAAATGCATGGGATTCAACTCCATTTAGGACTGGGAAACAAACGCTAGCTCGCCTTACAAGAAACACACTCTGCTTTTCAGAAAAGAGCACTCTTCTACTCTACTGTGTTTCCTATAGGGCCAAAACAGTGAGTTTGCTCAGAACAAAAGAACTGTGCTTCCTACAAATACGGCCATATCTAGTTCAATTCTGCTTAGGAAAGTGACAAGAACAGTAGCTCCTCTTCAGTCCAATACACTGTACATGCTGGGAACAGACGCCAGTGCTATTTGCCCTGTGTCTGACAATGGGAGCGCAGTAGTGACTTTCCTTACCAGAAAACAACTCTTGCTCGTAGGACCAAAAACAGGGTGTGATTCAACTCCATTTAGTACTGGGAAACAAACGCTAGCTTGCCTTACAAGAAACACACTCTGCTTTTGATAAAAGAGCACTCTTCTGCTCTACTGTGTTTCCTATGGGGTCCGAACAGTGAGCTTGCTCAGAACAAAAGAACTGTGCTTCCTACACACACGGGCCATATCTAGTTCAACTCTGCTTAGGAAACTGACAAGAACGGTTGCTCCTCTTCAGTCCAATACACTGTACTAGCTGGGAACAGACGCGAGTCCTATTTGTACTGTGTATAGAAATAGGAGCGCAACAATGACTCTTCTTATCAGAAAACACCTCTTCCTCGTAGGAACAAAAACTGCATGGGATTCAACTCCATTTCTGACTGGGGAACAAACACTAGCTCGCCTTACAGGAAACACACTCTGCTTTTGAGAAAAGAGCACTCTTCTACTCTTCTGTGTTTCCTATGTGGTCCGAACAGTGAGCTTGCTCAGAACAAAAGAACTGTGCTTCCTACACACAGGGGCCATATCTAGTTCAACTCTGCTTAGCAAACTGACAAGAACAGTAGCTCCGCTTCAGTCCAATATACTGTACTTCCTGGGAACAGATGCGAGTGCTATTTGCACTGTGTATGGAAATGGAAGCGCAATAGTGACTTTCCTTACCAGAAACAACTCTTGCTCGTAGTACCAAAAACTGCATGTGATTCAACTCCATTTAGGACTGGGAAACAAACGCTAGCTCGCCTTACAAGAAACACACTCTGCTTTTGAGAAAAGAGCACTCTTCTACTCTACTGTGTTTCCTATAGGGCCAGAACAGTGATTTTGCTCAGAACAAAATTACTGTGCTTCCTACAAATACGGCCATATCTAGTTCAATTCTGCTTAGGAAACTGACAAGAACAGTAGATCCTCTTCAGTCCAATACACTATACATGCTAGGAACAGACGCCAGTGCTATTTGCCCTGTGTATGACAATGGGAGCACAACAGTGACTCTTTTTACCAGAAAACAACTCTTGCTCGTAGGACAAGAAACTGCATGTGATTCAACTCCATTTAGGACTGGGAAACAAACGCTAGCTCGCCTTACAAGAAACACACTCTGCTTTTGAGAAAAGAGCACTCTTCTACTCTATTGTATTTCCTATGGGGTCCGAACAGTGAGCTTGCTCAGAACAAAAGAACTGTGTTTCCTACACACATGGGCCATATCTAGTTCAACTCTGCTTAGGAAACTGACAAGAACAGTAGCTCCTCTTCAGTCCAATACACTGTACTTGCTGGGAACAGATGCGAGTGCTATTTGTCCTGTGTATGGCAATGGCAGCGCAATAGTGACTCTTCTTACCAAAAAACAACTCTTGCTCGTAGGACTAGAAACTGCATGTGATTCAACTCCATTTAGGACTGGGAAACAAACGCTAGGTCGCCTTACAAGAAACACACTCTGCTTTAGAGAAAAGAGCACTCTTCTACTCTACTGTGTTTCCTATATGGCCATAACAGTGAGCTTGGTCAGAACAAAAGAACTGTGCTTCCTACACACGGGCCATAACTAGTTCAACTCTGCTTAGGAAACTGACAAGAACAGTAGCTCCTCTTCAGTCCGAAACACTGTACTTGCTGGGAACTGACGTGAGTGCTATTTGCACTGTGTATGGCAAAGGGAGTACAATAGTGACTTTCCTTACCAGAAAACAACTTTTGCTCATAGAACCAGAAACTGCATGTGATTCAACTCCATTTAGGACTGGGATACAAAATGCTACCTCGCCTTACATGAAACACACTCTGCTTTTGAGAATAGAGCACTCTTCTACTCTACTGTGCTTCCTATATGGTCCGAAAAGTGAGCTTGCTCAGAACAAAAGAACTGTGCTTCCTACACACACCGGCCATATCTAGTTCAACTCTGCTTAGGAAACTGAGAAGAACAGTAGCCCCTTTTCAGTCCAAGACACTGTACTGTCGGCGAACAAACGCGAGTGCTATTTGCACTGTGTATGGCAATTGGAGCACAATAGTAACTCGTCTTACCAGAAAACAACTCTTGCTCGTAGGACAAAAAACTGCATGTGACTCAACTCCATTTAAGACTGGGAAAAAAACGCTAGCTCGCTTTACGAGAAACACACTCTGCTTTTGAGAAAAGAGCACTCTTCTACTCTACTGTGTTTCCTTTTGGGTCTGAACAGTGAGCTTGCTCAGAACAAAAGGACTGTGCTTCCTACACACACGGCCATAACTAGTTCAATTCTGCTTAGGAACCTGACAAGAACAGTAGATCCTCTTCAGTCCGATACACTGTACTTGCTGGGAACAGACGCGAGTGCTATTTGCACTGTGTATGGCAATGGGAGCGCAATAGTGACTTTCCTTACCAGAAAACAACTCTTGCTCGTAGGACCAGAAACTGCATGTGATTCCACTCCATTTAGGACTGGGAAGCAAATGCTAGCTCGCCTTACAAGAAACACACTCTGCTTTTGAGAAAAGAGCACTCTTCTACTCTACTGTGTTTCCTATAGGGCCAGAACAGTGAGCTTGCTCAGAAAAAAAGAACTGTGCTTCCTACACACACGGACCATATCTAGTTCAACTCTGCTTAGGAAACTGACAAGAACAGTAGCTCCTCTTCAGTCCAATACACTGTACTTGCTGGGAACAGACGCATGTGCTATTTGCACTGTGTATGCCAAAGGGAGCACAATAGTGACTTTCCTTACCTGAAAACATCTCTTGCTCTTGGACTAGAAACTTCATGTGATTCCACTCCATTTAGGACTGGGAAACAAATGCTAGCTCGCCTTACAAGAAACACACTCTGCTTTAGACAAAATAGCACTCTTCTACTCTACTGTGTTTCCTATGGGGTCCAAACAGTGAGCTTGCTCAGAACAAAAGAACTGTGCTTAATACACACACGGACCACATCTAGTTCAACTCTGCTTAGGAAACTGACAAGAACAGTAGCTCCTATTCAGTCCAATACACTGTACTTGCTGGGAAAAGACGCGAGTGCTATTTGCCTTGTGTAGGGCAATGGGAGCGCAATAGTGACTTTCCTTACCAGAAAACAACTCTTGTTCATAGGACCAGAAACTCATGTGATTCAACTCCATTTAGGACTGGGAAACAAACTCTAGCTCGCTTTACAAGAAACACACTCTGCTTTTGAGAAAAGAGCACTCTTCTACTCTACTGTGTTTCCTATATGGCCAGAACAGTGAGCTTGCTCAGAACATAAGAACTGTGCTTCCTACACACACGGGCCATATCTAGTTCAACTCTGCTTAGGAAACTGACAAGAACAGTAGCTCCTCTTCAGTCCGATACTCTGTACTTGTGGGGAACAGAAGCGAGTGATATTTGCACTGTGCATGGCAATTGGAGCACAATAGTGACTTGTCTTACCAGAAAACAACTCTTGCTCGTTGGACAAAAAACTGCATGTGACTCAACTCCATTTAGGACTGGGAAACAAACGCTAGCTCGACTTCCAAGAAACACACTCTGCTTTTGAGAAAAGAGCACTCTTCTACTCTACTGTGTTTCCTATGTGTTCCGAACAGTGTGCTTGCTCAGAACAAAAAAACTGTGCTTCCTACACACACGGCCATATCTAGTTCAAGTCTGTTTGGAACCTGACAAGAACAGTAGATCCTCTTCAGTCCAATACACTGTACTTGCTATGAACAGACGCCAGTGCAATTTGTCCTGTGTATGTCAATGACAGCGCAATAGTGACTCTTCTTACCAGAAAACAACTCTTGCTCGTAGGACCAGAAACTGCATGTGATTCAACTCCATTTAGGACTGGGAAACAAACTCTAGCTCGCTTTACAAGAAACACACTTTGCTTTTGAGAAAAGAGCACTCTTCTACTCTACTGTGTTTTATATGGGGTCCGAACAGTGAGCTTGCTCAGAACAAAAGAACTGTGCTTCCTACACACACGGGCCATATCTAGTTCAACTCTGCTTAGGAAACTGACAAGAACACTAGCTCCTCTTCAGTCCAATACACTGTTCTTTCGGGAACAGACGCGAGTGCTATTTGCACTGTGTATGGCAATTGGAGCACAATAGTGACTTGTCTTACCAGAAAACAACTCTTGCTCGTAGGACAAAAAACTGCATGTGACTCAACTCCATTTAGGACTGGGAAACAAACGCTAGCTCGACTTCCAAGTAACACACTCTGCTTTTGAGAAAAGAGCACTCTTCTACTCTACTGTGTTTCCTATGTGTTCCGAACAGTGAGCTTCCTCAGAACAAAAAAACTGTGCTTCCTACACACACGGCCATATCTAGTTCAATTCTGCTTAGGAACTTGACAAGAACAGTAGATCCTCTTCAGTCCATTACACTGTACTTGATGGGAACAGACGCCAGTGCTATTTGTCCTGTGTATGGCAATGGCAGAGCAACAGTGACTCTTGTTACCATAAAACAACTCTTGCTCGTAAGACTAGAAACTCCATGTGATTCAACTCCATTTAGGACTGGGAAACAAACGCTAGCTCGCCTTACAAGAAACACACTCTGCTTTAGAGAAAAGAGCACTCTTCTACTCTACTGTGTTTCCTATAGGGCCAGAACAGTGAGCTTGCTCAGAACAAAAGAACTGTCCTTCCTACACACACGGGCCATATCTAGTTCAACTCTGCTTAGGAAACTGACAAGAACAGTAGCTCCTCTTCAGTTCCATACACTATACTTGCTGGGAACAGATGCAAGTGCTATTTGCACTGAGTATGGCAATGGGAGCCCAATAGTGACTTTCCTTACCAGAAAACAACTCTTGCTCGTAGGACCAGAAACTGCATGTGATTCCACCCCATTTAGGACTGGGAAACAAATGCTAGCTCGCCTTACAAGAAACACACTCTGCTTTAGAGAAAATAGCACTCTTCTACTCTACTGTGTTTCCTATGGGGTCCAAACAGTGAGCTTGCTCAGAACAAAAGAACTGTGCTTCCTACACACACGGGCCATATCTAGTTCAACTCTGCTTAGGAAACTGACAAGAACAGTAGCTCCTCTTCAGTCCGATACTCTGTACTTGTGGGGAACAGAAGCGAGTGATATTTGCACTGTGTATGGCAATTGGAGCACAATAGTGACTTGTCTTACCAGAAAACAACTCTTGCTCGTTGGACAAAAAACTGCATGTGACTCAACTCCATTTAGGACTGGGAAACAAACGCTAGCTCGACTTCCAAGAAACACACTCTGCTTTTGAGAAAAGAGCACTCTTCTACTCTACTGTGTTTCCTATGTGTTCCGAACAGTGAGCTTGCTCAGAACAAAAAAACTGTGCTTCCTACACACACGGCCATATCTAGTTCAAGTCTGCTTAGGAACCTGACACGAACAGTAGATCCTATTCAGTCCAATACACTGTATTGCTGGGAACAGACCCGAGTGCAATTTGTCCTGTGTATGTTAATGGCAGCGCAATAGTGACTCTTGTAACCAGAAAACAACTCTTGCTTGTAGGACCAGAAACTGCATGTGATTCATCTCCATTTAGGACTGGGAAACAAACTCTAGCTCGCTTTACAAGAAACACACTCTGCTTTTGAGAAAAGAGCACTCTTTTACTCTACTGTGTTTCCTATAGGGCCAGAACAGTGAGCTTGCTCAGAAAAAAAGAACTGTGCTTCCTACACACACAGACCATATCTAGTTCAACTCTGCTTAGGAAACTGAGAAGAACAGTAGCTCCTCTTCAGTCCAATACACTGTACTTGCTGGGAACAGACGGGAGGGCTATTTGCACTGAGTATGGCAATGGGAGCACAATAGTGACTTTCCTTACCAGAAAACAACTCTTGCTCGTAGGACCAGAAACTGCATGTGATTCCACTCCATTTAGTATTGGGAAGCAAATGCTAGCTCGCCTTACAAAAACAAACTCTGCTTTAGAGAAAAGAGCACTCTTCTACTCTACTGTGTTTCCTATGGGGTCCAAAGAGTGAGCTTGCTCAGAACAAAACAACTGTGCTTCCTACACACACGGACCATATCTAGTTCAACTCTGCTTAGGAAACTGACAAGAACAGTAGCTTCTATTCAGTCCAGTACACTGTACTTGCTGGGAAAAGACGCGAGTGCTATTTGCCTTGTGTAGGGCAATGGGAGCGCAATAGTGACTTTCCTTATCAGAAAACAACTCTTGCTCGTAGGACCAGAAACTGCATGTGATTCAACTCCATTTAAGAGAAGGAAACAAATGCTAGCTCGCCTTGCAAAAACACACTCTGCTTTTGAGAAAAGAGCACTCTTCTACTCTACTGTGTTTCCTATGGTGTCCGAACATTGAGCTTGCTCAGAACAAAAGAACTGTGCTTCCTACACACATGGCCATATCTAGTTCAATTCTGCTTAGGAACCTGACAAGAACAGTAGATCCTCTTCAGTCCAATACACTGTACGTGCTGGGAACAGACGCCAGTGCTATTTGTCCTGTGTATGGCAATGGCAGCACAATAGTGACTCTTCTTACCATAAAAAAACTCTTGCTCGTAGGACCAGAAACTGCATGTGATTCAACTCCATTTAGGACTGGGAAACAAAAGCTAGCTCACCTTACAGAAACACACTCTGCTTTAGAGAAAAGAGCCCTCTTCTACTCTACTGTGTTTCCTATAGGGCCAGAACAGTGAGAATGCTCAGAACAAAGAACTGTGATTCCTACACACGAGCCATATCTAGTTCAACTCTGCTTAGGAAACTGACAGGAACAGTAGCTCCTCTTCAGTCCGATACACTGTATTTGCTGGGAACAGACGCGAGTGCTATTTGCACTGTGTATGGCAATGGGAGCGCAATAGTGACTTTCCTTTCCAGAAAACCACTCTTGCTCATAGGAACAGAAACTGCATGTGATTCAACTCCATTTAGGACTGGGAAACAAATGCTAGCTCGCCTTACATGAAACACACTCTGCTTTTGATTAAAGAGCACTCTTCTACTCTACTGTGTTTCCTATGAGGTCCGAACAGTGAGCTTGCTCAGAACAAAAGAACTGTGCTTCCTACACACACGGGTCATATCTAGTTCAACTCTGCTTAGGAAACTGACAAGAACAGTAGCTCCTATTCAGTCCAATACACTGTACTTGCTGGGAAAAGACGCGAGTGCTATTTGCCTTGTGTAGGGCAATGGGAGCACAATAGTGACTTTCCTTACCAGAAAACAACTCTTGTTCGTAGGACCAGAAACTGCATGTGATTCAACTCCATTTAGGACTGGGAAACAAAGTCTAGCTCGCTTTACAAGAAACACACTCTGCTTTTGAGAAAAGAGCACTCTTCTACTCTACTGTGTTTCCTATAGGGCCAGAACAGTGAGCTTGCTCAGAACATAAGAACTGTGCTTCCTACACACGGGCCATATCTAGTTCAACTCTGCTTAGGAAACTGACAAGAACAGTAGCTCCTCTTCAGTCCGATACACTGTACTTGTGGGGAACAGAAGCGAGTGATATTTGCACTGTGTATGGCAATTGGAGCACAATAGTGACTTGTCTTACCAGAAAACAACTCTTGCTCGTTGGACAAAAAACTGCATGTGATTCAACTCCATTTAGGACTGGGAAACAAACGCTAGCTCGACTTCCAAGAAACACACTCTGCTTTTGAGAAAAGAGCACTCTTCTACTCTACTGTGTTTCCTATGTGTTCCGAACAGTGAGCTTGCTCAGAACAAAAGAACTGTGCTTCCTACACACACGGACCATATCTAGTTCAACTCTGCTTAGGAAACTGACAAGAACAGTAGCTCCGATTCAGTACAATACACTGTACTTGCTGGGAACAGACCCGAGGGCTATGTGCACTGTGTATGTAAATGGGAGCGCAATAGTGACTTTCCTTACCAGAAAACAACTCTTGGTCGTAGGACAAAAACTGCATGTGATTCAACTCCATTTCGGATTGGGAAACAAACGCTATCTCGCCTTACAAAAAACACTCTGCTTTTGAGAAAAGAGCACTCTTCTACTCTACTGTGTTTTCTAGGGGGTCGGAACAGTGAGCTTGCTCAGAACAAAAGAACTGTGCTTCATACAAATACTGCCATATCTAGTTCAATTCTGCTTAGGAAACTGAAAAGAACAGTAGCTCCTGTTCAGCGCAATACACTGTACATTCTGGGAACAGACGCCAGTGCTATTTGCCCTGTGTATGGCAATAGGAGCACAATAGTGACTCATCTTATGAGAAAACAACTCTTACTCAACGGACAAGAAACTGCATGGGATTCAACTCCATTTAGGACTGGGAAACAAACACTAGCTCGCCTTACAAGAAACACACTCTGCTTTTGAGAAAAGAGCACTCTTTTACTCTACTGTGTTTCCTATGGGGTCCGAATAGTGAGCTTGCTCAGAAAAAAAGAACTGTGCTTCCTACACAAAGGGGCCATATCTAGTTCAACTATGCTTCAGAAACTGACAAGAACAGTAGCTCCGCTTCAGTCCAATACACTGTACTTGCTGGGAACAGATGCGAGTGCTATTTACACTCTATATGACAATGGGAGCACAACAGTGACTTTATTACCAGAAAACAACTCTTGCTCGTAGGACCAAAAACTGCATGTGATTCAACTCCATTTAGGACTGGGAAACAAACTCTAGCTCGCCTTACAAGAAACACACTCTGCTTTTGAGAAAAGAGCAGTCTTCTACTCTACTGTGTTTCCTATGGGGTCTGAACATTGAGCTTGCTCAGAACAATAGAACTGTGCTTCCTACACACACGGGCCATATCTAGTTCAACTCTGCTTAGGAAACTGACAAGAACAGTAGCTCCTCTTCAGTCCAATACACTGTACTTGCTGGGAACAGACGCGAGTGCTATTGGCACTGTGTATGGCAATGGGAGCACAATAGTGACTTTCCTTACCAGAAAACAACTCTTGCTCGTAGGACCAAAAACTGCATGTGATTCAGCTCCATTTGGACTGGTAAACAAATGCTAGCTCGCTTTACAAGAAACACACTCTGCTTTTGAGAAAAGAGCACTCTTCTACTCTACTGTGTTTCCTATGGGGTCCGAACATTGAGCTTGCTCAGAACAAAATAACTGTGCTTCCTACACACACGGACCATATGTAGTTCAACTCTGCTTAGGAAACTGACAAGAACAGTAGCTCCTATTCAGTCCAATACACTGTACTTGTTGGGAACAGACGCGAGTGCTATTTGCACTGTGTATGTAAATGGGAGCGCAATAGTGACTTTCCTTACCAGAAAACACCTCTTGCTCGTAGGACCAGAAACTGCATGGGATTAAACTCCATTTCTGACTGGGAAACAAACACTAGCTCGCCTTACAAGAAACACACTCTGCTTTTGAGAAAAGAGCACTCTTCTACTCTACTGTGTTTCCTATAGGGCCAAACAGTGAGCTTGCTCAGAACAAAAGAACTGTGCTTCATACAAATACTGCCATATCTAGTTAATTTCTGCTTAGGAAACTGACAAGAACAGTAGCTCCTGTTCAGTCCAATACACTGTACATGCTGGGAACAGATGCCAGAGCTATTTGCCCTGTGTATTACAATGGGAGCGCAATAGTGACTCTTCTTACCAGAAAACAACTCTTGCTCGTAGGACAAGAATCTGCATGTGATTCAACTCCATTTAGGACTGGGAAACAAACGCTAGCTCGCCTAACAAGAAACACACTCTGCTTTTGAGAAAAGAGCACTCTTCTACTCTACTGTGTTTCCTATGGGGTCCGAATAGTGAGCTTGCTCAGAACAAAAGAAATGTGCTTCCTACACACACGGGCCATATCTAGTTCAACTCTGCTTCGGAAACTGACAAGAACAGTAGCTCCGCTTCATTCCAATACACTGTACTTCCTGGGAACAGACGCGAGTGCTATTTGCACTGTGTATGGAAATGGAAGCTCAACAGTGACTCTTCTTATCAGAAAACACCTCATGCTCGTAGGACCAGAAACTGCATGGGATTCAACTCCATTTCTGACTGGGAAACAAACACTAGCTCGCCTTACAAGAAACACACTCTGCTTTTGAGAAAAGAGCACTCTTCTACTCTACTGTGTTTCCTATGGGGTCCGAACAGTGAGCTTGCTCAGAACAAAAGCAATGTGCTTCCTACGTACACGGGCCATATCTAGTTCAACTCTGCTTAGGAAACTGACAAGAACAGGAGCTCCTCTTCAGTCCAATACACTGTACTTGCTGAGAACAGATGCGAGTGCTATTTGCACTGTGTATGGCAATGGGAGCGCAATAGTGACTTTATTACCAGAAAACAACTCTTGCTCATAGGACCAGAAACTGCATGGGATTCAACTCCATTTCTGACTGGGAAAGAAACACTAGCTCGCCTTATAAGAAACACACTCTGCTTTTGAGAAAAGAGCACTCTTCTGCTCTACTGTGTTTCCTATGGGGTCCTAACAGTGAGCTTGCTCAGAACAATAGAACTGTGCTTCCTACACACACGGGCCATATCTAGTTCAACTCTGCTTAGGAAACTGACAAGAACGGTAGTTCTTCTTCAGTCCAATACACTGTACTAGCTGGGAACAGACGCGAGTCCTATTTGTACTGTGTATGGCAATAGGAGCGCAATAGTGACTCTTCTTATCAGAAAACACCTCTTGCTCGTAGGACCAGAAACTGCATGGGATTCAACTCCATTTCTGACTGGAGAACAAACGCTAGCTCGCCTTACAAGAAACACACTCTGCTTTTGAGAAAAGAGCACTATTCTACTCTTCTGTGTTTCTATATGGTCCGAACAGTGAGCTTGCTGAGAACAAAAGAACTGTGCTTCCTACAAATAAGGCCATATCTAATTCTATTCTGCTTAGGAAACTGACAAGAACAGTAGATCCTCTTCAGTCCAATACACTGTACATGCTGGGAACAGACACCAGTGCTATTTGTCCTGTGTATGAAAATGGGAGTGCAATAGTGACTCTTCTTACCAGAAAACAACTCTTGCTCTTAGGACCAGAAACTGGATGTGATTCAACTCCATTTAGGACTGGGAAACAAACGCTAGCTCTCCTTACAAGAAACACACTCTGCTTTTGAGAAAAGAGCACTCTTCTACTCTACTGTGTTTCCTATGGGGTCCGAACAGTGAGCTTGTTCAGAACAATAGAACTGTGCTTCCTACACACAGGGGCCATATCTAGTTCAACTCTGCTTAAGAAACTGACAAGAACAGTAGCTCTTCTTCAGTTCAATACACTGTACTGGCTGGGAACAGATGCGAGTGCTATTTGCACTGTGTATGGAAATGGGAGCGCAATAGTGAATTTCCTTACCAAAAAACAACTCTTGCTGGTAGGACCAGAAACTGCATGGGATTCAACTCCATTTAGGACTGGGAAACAAACGCTAGCTCGCCTTACAAGAAACACACTCTGCTTTTGAGAAAAGAGCACTCTTCTACTCTACTGTGTTTCCTATAGGGCCAGAACAGTGAGTTTGCTCAGAACAAAAGAACTGTGCTTCCTACAAATACGGCCATATCTAGTTCAATTCTGCTTAGGAAACTGACAAGAACAGTAGCTCCTCTTCAGTCCAATACACTGTACATGCTGGGAACAGACGCCAGTGCTATTTGCCCTGTGTCTGACAATGGGAGCGCAGTAGTGACTTTCCTTACCAGAAAACAACTCTTGCTCGTAGGACCAAAAACACGGTGTGATTCAACTCCATTTAGTACTGGGAAACAAACGCTAGCTTGCCTTACAAGAAACACACTCTGCTTTTGAGAAAAGAGCACTCTTCTGCTCTACTGTGTTTCCTATGGGGTCCGAACAGTGAGCTTGCTCAGAACAAAAGAACTGTGCTTCCTACACACAGGGGCCATATCTAGTTCAACTCTGCTTAGGAAATTGACAGGAACAGTAGCTCCTCTTCAGTCCAATACACTGTACTTGCTGGGAACAGATGCGAGTGCTATTTGTACTGTGTATGGCAATGGGAGTGCAATAGTGACTTTCCTTACCAGAAAACAACTCTTGCTCGTAGGACCAAAAACCGGATTTGATTCAACTCCATTTAGGACTGGGAAATAAACGCTAGCTTGCCTTACTAGAAACACACTCTGCTTTTGAGAAAAGAGCACTCTTCTACTCTACTGTGTTTCCTATGGGGTCCGAACAGTGAGCTTGTTCAGAACAATAGAACTGTGCTTCCTACACACAGGGGCCATATCTAGTTCAACTCTGCTTAGGAAACTGACAGGAACAGTAGCTCCTCTTCAGTCCGATACACTGTACTTGCTGAGAACAGACGCGAGTGCTATTTGCACTGTGTATGGCAAAGGGAGCGCAATAGTGACTTTCCTTACCAGAAAACAACTCTTGCTCGTAGGACCAAAAACTGCATGTGATTCAACTCCATTTAGGACTGGGAAACAAAGGCTAGCTCGCCTTACAAGAAACACACTCTGCTTTTGAGAAAAGAGCAGTCTTCTATTCTACTGTGGTTCATATGGGGTCCGAACATTGAGCTTGCTCAGAACAAAAGAACTGGGCTTCCTACACACATGGGCCATATCTAGTTCAACTCTGCTTAGGAAACTGACAAGAACAGTAGCTCCTCTTCAGTCCAATACACTGTACTTGCTGGGAACAGACACGAGTGCTATTTGCACTGTGTATGGCAATGGGAGCACAATGGTGACTTTGATTACGAGAAAACAAGTCTTGCTCGTAGGACCAAAAACTGCATGTGATTCAACTCCATTTAGGACTGGGAAACAAACGCTAGCTCGCCTTACAAGAAACACACTCTGCTTTTGAGAAAAGAGCAGTCTTCTATTCTACTGTGGTTCATATGGGGACCGAACATTGAGCTTACTCAGAACAAAAGAAATGTGCTTCCTACACACACGGGACATATCTAGTTTAACTCTGCTTAGGAAACTGACAAGAACAGTAGCTCCTCTTCAGTCCAATACACTGTACTTGCTGGGAACAGACGTGAGTGCTATTTGCACTGTGTATGGCAATGGGAGCGCAATAGTGACTTTGCTTACGAGTAAACAACTCTTGCTCGTAGGACCAAAAACTGCAAGAGATTCAACTCCATTTAGGACTGGGAAACAAACGCTAGCTCGCCTTACAAGAAACACACTCTGCTTTTGAGAAAAGTGCAGTCTTCTATTTCACTGTGGATCATATGGTGTCCGAACAGTGAGCTTGCTGAGAACAAAAGAACTGTGCTTCCTACACACATGGGCCATATGTAGTTCAACTCTGCTTAGGAAAGTGACAAGAACAGTAGCTCCTCTTCAGTTCAATACACTATACTTGCTGGGAACAGACGCAAGTGCTATGTGCACTGTGTATGGCAAAGGGAGCGCAATAGTGACTTTCCTTACCAGAAAACAAGTCTTGCTCGTAGGACCAAAAACTGCATGTGTATTCAACTCCATTTAGGACTGGGAAACAAACGCTAGCTCGCCTTACAAGAAACACACTCTGCTTTTGAGAAAAGAGCACTCTTCAACTCTACTGTGTTTCCTATACGGCCAGAACAGTGAGCTTGCTCAGAACAAAAGAACTGTGCTTCATACAAATACAGCCATATCTAGTTCAATTCTGCTTAGGAAACTGAAAAGAACAGTAGATACTCTTTAGTCCAATACACTGTACATGCTGGGAACAGACGCCAGTGCTATTTGCCCTGTGTATGACAATGGGAGCACAATAGTGACTCTTCTTACCAGAAAACAACTCTTGCTCGTAGGACAATAAACTGCATGTGTTTCAACTCCATTTAGGACTGGGAAACAAACGCTAGCTCGCCTTACAAGAAACACACTCTGCTTTTGAGAAAAGAGCACTCTTCTACTCGACTGTTTTTCCTATGGTGTCCGAACAGTGAGCTTGCTCAGAAAAAAAGAACTGTGCTTTCTACACACAGGGGCCATATCTATTCAACTCTGCTTAGGAAACTGACAAGAACAGTAGCTCCGCTTCAGTCCAATACACTCTACTTGCTGGGAACAGATGTGAGTGCTATTTGCACTGTGTATGGAAATGGGAGCGCAATAGTGACTTTCCTTACCAGAAAACAACTCTTGCTGGTAGGACCAGAAACTGCATGGGATTCAACTCCATTTAGGACTGGGAAACAAACGCTAGCTCGCCTTAAATAAACACACTCTGCTTTTGAGAAAAGAGCACTCTTCTACTCTACTGTGTTTCCTATAGGGCCAGAACAGTGAGTTTGCTCAGAACAAAAGAACTGTGCTTCCTACAAATACGGCCATATCTAGTTCAATTCTGCTTAGGAAACTGACAAGAACAGTAGATCATCTTCAGTCCAATACACTGTACATGCTGGGAACAGACGCCAGTGCTATTTGCCCTGTGTCTGACAATGGGAGTGCAATCGTGACTTTCCTTACCAGAAAACAACTCTTGCTCGTAGGAACAAAAACAGGATGTGATTCAACTCCATTTAGTACTGGGAAATAAACGCTAGCTTGCCTTACAAGAAACACACTCTGCTTTTGAGAAAAGAGCACTCTTCTGCTCTACTGTGTTTCCTATGGGGTCCGAACAGTGAGCTTGCTCAGAACAAAAGAACTGTGCTTCCTACACACACGGGCCATATCTAGTTCAACTCTGCTTAGGAAACTGACAAGAACGGTAGCTCCTCTTCAGTCCAATACACTGTACTAGCTGGGAACAGACGCGAGTCCTATTTGTACTGTGTATAGAAATAGGAGCGCAATAGTGACTCTTCTTATCAGAAAACACCTCTTCCTCGTAGGAACAAAAACATCATGGGATTCAACTCCATTTCTGACGGGGAACAAACACTAGCTCGCCTTACAAGAAACACACTCTGCTTTTGAGAAAAGAGCACTCTTCTACTCTTCTGTGTTTCCTATGTGGTCCGAACAGTGAGCTTGCTCAGAACAAAAGAACTGTGCTTCCTACACACAGGGGCCATATCTAGTTCAACTCTGCTTAGCAAACTGACAAGAACAGTAGCTCCGCTTCAGTCCAATACACTGTATTTCCTGGGAACAGATGCGAGTGCTATTTGCACTGTGTATGGAAATGGGAACGCAATAGTGACTTTCCTTAGCAGAAACAACTCTTGCTCGTAGTACCAAAAATTGCATGTGATTCAACTCCATTTAGGACTGGGAAGCAAACGCTAGCTCTCCTTACAAGAAACACACTCTGCTTTTGAGAAAAGAGCACTCTTCTACTCTACTGTGTTTCCTTTAGGGCCAGAACAGTGAGTTTGCTCAGAACAAAATTACTGTGCTTCCTACAAATACGGCCATATCTAGTTCAATTCTGCTTAGGAAACTGACAAGAACAGTAGCTCCTCTTCAGTCCAATACACTGTACATGCTGGGAACAGACGCCAGTGCTATTTGCCCTGTGTATGACAATGGGAGCGCAACAGTGACTCTTTTTAGCAGAAAACAACTCTTGCTCGTAGGACAAGAAATTGCATGTGATTCAACTCCATTTAGGACTGGGAAACAAACGCTAGCTCGCCTTACAAGAAACACACTCTGCTTTTGAGAAAAGAGCACTCTTCTACTCTACTGTGTTTCCTATGGGGTCCGAACAGTGAGCTTGCTCAGAACAAAAGAACTGTGTTTCCTACACACATGGGCCATATCTAGTTCAACTCTGCTTAGGAAACTGACAAGAACAGTAGCTCCTCTTCAGTCCAATACACTGTACTTGCTGGGAACAGATGCGAGTGCTATTTGTCCTGTGTATGGCAATGGCAGCGCAATAGTGACTCTTCTTACCAAAAAACAACTCTTGCTCGTAGGACTAGAAACTGCATGTGATTCAACTCCATTTAGGACTGGGAAAGAAACGCTAGCTCGCCTTACAAGAAACACACTCTGCTTTAGAGAAAAGAGCACTCTTCTACTCTACTGTGTTTCCTATATGGCCATAACAGTGAGCTTGGTCAGAACAAAAGAACTGTGCTTCCTACACACGGGCCATAACTAGTTCAACTCTGCTTAGGAAACTGACAAGAACAGTAGCACCTCTTCAGTCCTAAACACTGTACTTGCTGGGAACTGACGCGAGTGCTATTTGCACTGTGTATGGCAAAGGGAGCACAATAGTGACTTTCCTTACCAGAAAACAAATATTGCTCATAGAACCAGAAACTGCATGTGATTCAACTCCATTTAGTACTGGGATACAAAAGCTACCTCGCCTTACATGAAACACACTCTGCTTTTGAGAATAGAGCACTCTTCTACTCTACTGTGCTTCCTATATGGTCCGAACAGTGAGCTTGCTCAGAACAAAAGAACTGTGCTTCCTACACACACCGGCCATATCTAGTTCAACTCTGCATAGGAAACTGAGAAGAACAGTAGCCCCTTTTCAGTCCAAGACACTGTACTGTCGGCGAACAGACACGAGTGCTATTTGCACTGTGTATGGCAATTGGAGCACAATAGTGACTCGTCTTACCAGAAAACAACTCTTGCTCGTAGGACAAAAAACTGCATGTGACTCAACTCCATTTAAGACTGGAAAACAAACGCTAGCTCGCCTTACGAGAAACACACTCTGCTTTTGAGAAAAGAGCACTCTTCTACTCTACTGTGTTTCCTTTTGGGTCTGAACAGTGAGCTTGCTCAGAACAAAAGGACTGTGCTTCCTACACACACGGCCATAATTAGTTCAATTCTGCTTAGGAACCTGACAAGAACAGTAGATCCTCTTCAGTCCGATACACTGTACTTGCTGGGAACAGACGCGAGTGCTATTTGCACTGTGTATGGCAATGGGAGCGCAATAGTGACTTTCCTTACCAGAAAACAACTCTTGCTCGTAGGACCAGAAACTGCATGTGATTCCACTCCATTTAGGACTGGGAAGCAAATGCTAGCTCGCCTTACAAGAAACACACTCTGCTTTTGAGAAAAGAGCACTCTTCTACTCTACTGTGTTTCCTATAGGGCCAGAACAGTGAGCTTGCTCAGAAAAAAAGAACTGTGCTTCCTACACACACGGACCATATCTAGTTCAACTCTGCTTAGGAAACTGACAAGAACAGTAGCTCCTCTTCAGTCCAATACACTGTACTTGCTGGGAACAGACGCATGTGCTATTTGTACTGTGTATGCCAAAGGGAGCACAATAGTGACTTTCCTTACCTGAAAACAACTCTTGCTCGTAGGACTAGAAACTTCATGTGATTCCACTCCATTTAGGACTGGGAAACAAATGCTAGCTCGCCTTACAAGAAACACACTCTGCTTTAGACAAAATAGCACTCTTTTACTCTACTGTGTTTCCTATGGGGTCCAAACAGTGAGCTTCCTCAGAATAAAAGAACTGTGCTTAATACACACACGGACCACATCTAGTTCAACTCTGCTTAGGAAACTGACAAGAACAGTAGCTCCTATTCAGTCCAATACACTGTACTTGCTGGGAAAAGACGCGAGTGCTATTTTCCTTGTGTAGGGCAATGGGAGCGCAATAGTGACTTTCCTTAACAGAAAACAACTCTTGTTCATAGGACCAGAAACTCATGTGATTCAACTCCATTTAGGACTGGGAAACAAACTCTAGCTCGCTTTACAAGAAACACACTCTGCTTTTGAGAAAAGAGCACTCTTCTACTCTACTGTGTTTCCTATAGGGCCAGAACAGTGAGCTTGCTCAGAACATAAGAACTGTGCTTCCTACACACACGGGCCATATCTAGTTCAACTCTGCTTAGGAAACTGACAAGAACAGTAGCTCCTCTTCAGTCCGATACTCTGTACTTGTGGGGAACAGAAGCGAGTGATATTTGCACTGTGTATGGCAATTGGAGCACAATAGTGACTTGTCTTACCAGAAAAAAACTCTAGCTCGTTGGACAAAAAACTGCATGTGACTCAACTCCATTTAGGACTGGGAAACAAACGCTAGCTCGACTTCCAAGAAACACACTCTGCTTTTGAGAAAAGAGCACTCTTCTACTCTACTGTGTTTCCTATGTGTTCCGAACAGTGAGCTTGCTCAGAACAAAAAAAACTGTGCTTCCTACACACACGGCCATATCTAGTTCAAGTCTGTTTGGAACCTGACAAGAACAGTAGATCCTCTTCAGTCCAATACACTGTACTTGCTATGAACAGACGCCAGTGCAATTTGTCCTGTGTATGTCAATGACAGCGCAATAGTGACTCTTCTTACCAGAAAACAGCTCTTGCTCGTAGGACCAGAAACTGCATGTGATTCAACTCCATTTAGGACTGGGAAACAAACTCTAGCTCGCTTTACAAGAAACACACTTTGCTTTTGAGAAAAGAGCACTCTTCTACTCTACTGTGTTTTATATGGGGTCCGAACAGTGAGCTTGCTCAGAACAAAAGAACTGTGCTTCCTACACACACGGGCCATATCTAGTTCAACTCTGCTTAGGAAACTGACAAGAACAGTAGCTCCTCTTCAGTTCCATACACTGTACTTGCTGGGAACAGATGCAAGTGCTATTTGCACTGAGTATGGCAATGGGAGCGCAATAGTGACTTTCCTTACCAGAAAACAACTCTTGCTCGTAGGACCAGAAACTGCATGTGATTCCACTCCATTTAGGACTGGGAAACAAATGCTAGCTCGCCTTACAAGAAACACACTCTGCTTTAGAGAAAATAGCACTCTTCTACTCTACTGTGTTTCCTATGGGGTCCAAACAGTGAGCTTGCTCAGAACAAAAGAACTGTGCTTCCTACACACACGGGCCATATCTAGTTCAACTCTGCTTAGGAAACTGACAAGAACAGTAGCTCCTCTTCAGTCCGATACTCTGTACTTGTGGGGAACAGAAGCGAGTGATATTTGCACTGTGTATGGCAATTGGAGCACAATAGTGACTTGTCTTACCAGAAAACAACTCTTGCTCGTTGGACAAAAAACTGCATGTGACTCAACTCCATTTAGGACTGGGAAACAAACGCTAGCTCGACTTCCAAGAAACACAATCTGCTTTTGAGAAAAGAGCACTCTTCTACTCTACTGTGTTTCCTATGTGTTCCGAACAGTGAGCTTGCTCAGAACAAAAAAACTGTGCTTCCTACACACACGGCCATATCGAGTTCAAGTCTGCTTAGGAACCTGACAAGAACAGTAGATCCTATTCAGTCCAATACACTGTATTGCTGGGAACAGACGCGAGTGCTATTTGCACTGTGTATGGCAATGGGAGCGCAATAGTGACTTTCCTTTCCAGGAAACAACTCTTGCTCGTAGGACCAGAAACTGCATGTGATTCAACTCGATTTAGGACTGGGAAACAAATGCTAGCTCGCCTTACAAGAAACACACTCTGCTTTAGAGAAAAGAGCACTCTTCTACTCTACTGTGTTTCCTATGGGGTCTGAACAGTGAGCTTGCTCAGAACAAAAGAACTGTGCTTCCTACACACACGGGCCATATCTAGTTCAACTCTGCTTAGGAAACTGACAAGAACACTAGCTCCTCTTCAGTCCCATACACAGTACTCTCGGGGAACAGACGCGAGTGCTCTTTGCACTGTGTATGGCAATTGGAGCACAATAGTGACTTGTCTTACCAGAAAACAACTCTGGCTCGTAGGACAAAAAACTGCATGTGACTCAACTCCATTTAGGACTGGAAAACAAACGCTACCTCGACTTCCAAGAAACACACTCTGCTTTTGAGAAAAGAGCACTCTTCTACTGTACTGTGTTTCCTATGTGTTCCGAACAGTGAGCTTCCTCAGAACAAAAAAACTGTGCTTCCTACACACACGGCCATATCTAGTTCAATTCTGCTTAGGAACCTGACAAGAACAGTAGATCCTCTTCAGTCCAATACACTGTACTTGCTGGGAACAGACGCCAGTGCTATTTGTCCTGTGTATGGCAATGGCATAGCAATAGTGACTCTTGTTACCATAAAACAACTCTTGCTCTTAAGACTAGAAACTGCATGTGATTCAACTGCATTTAGGACTGGGAAACAAATGCTAGCTCGCCTTACAAGAAACACACTCTGCTTTAGAGAAAAGAGTACTCTTCTACTCTACTGTGTTTCCTATAGGGCCAGTACAGTGAGCTTGCTCAGAACAAAAGAACTGTGCTTCCAACACAGGGCCATAACTAGTTCAACTCTGCTTAGGAAACTGACAAGAACAGTAGCTCCTCTTCCGTCCAATACACTGTACTTGCTGGGAACAGACGGGAGGGCTATTTGCACTGAGTATGGCAATGGGAGCGCAATAGTGACTTTCCTTACCAGAAAACAACTCTTGCTCGTAGTATCACAATCTGCATGTGATTCCACTCCATTTAGGACTGGGAAACAAATGCTAGCTCGCCTTACAAAAACACACTCTGCTTTAGAGAAAAGAGCACTCTTTTACTCTACTGTGTTTCCTATGGGATCCAAACAGTGAGCTTGCTCAGAACAAAAGAACTGTACTTCCTACACATACGGACCATATCTAGTTCAACTCTGCTTAGGAAACTGACAAGAACAGTAGCTCCTATTCACTCCATTACACTGTACTTGCTGGGAAAAGACGCGAGTGCTATTTGCCTTGTGTAGGGTAATGGGAGCGCAATAGTTACTTTCCTTACCAGAAAACAACTCTTGCTCGTAGTATCACAATCTGCATGTGATTCCACTCCATTTAGGACTGGGAAACAAACGCTAGCTCGCCTTACAAGAAACACACTCTGCTTTTGAGAAAAGAGCACTCTTCTACTCTGCTGTGTTTCCTATACGGCCAGAATAGTTAGCTTGCTCAGAATAAATGAACTGTGCTTCCTAGACACACGGGCCATATCTAGTTCAACTCTGCTTAGGAAACTGAGAAGAACAGTAGCTCCTCTTCAGTCCAATACACTGTACTTGCTGGGTACAGACGCTTGTGCTATTTGCACTGTGTATGGCAATGGTAGCACAATAGTGACTTTCCTTACCAGAAAACAACTCTTGGTCGTAGGACCAGAAACTGCATGTGATTCAACTCCATTTAGGACTGGGAAACAAACGCTAGCTCACCTTACAAGAAACACACTGCATTAGAGAAAAGAGCACTCTTCTACTCTACGGTGTTTCCTATGGGGTCCAAACAGTGAGCTTGCTCAGAACAAAAGAACTGTGGTTCCTACACACACGGACCATATGTAGTTCAACTCTGCTTAGGAAACTGACAAGAACAGTAGCTCCTCTTCAGTCCAATACACTGTACTTGGTGGGAAGAGACGCGAGTGCTATTTACACTGTGTATGGCAATGAGAGCGCAATAGTGACTTTCCTTACCATAAAACAACTCTTGCTCCTAGGACCAGAAACTCCATGTGATTCAACTCCATTTAGTTCTGGGAAACAAATGCTAGCTCGCCTTACATGAAACACACTCTGCTTTTGAGAAAAGAGCACTCTTCTACTCTACTGTGTTTCCTATGGGGTCCGAACAGTGAGCTTGCTCAGAACAAAAGAACTGTGCTTCCTACACACAAGGGCCATATCTAGTTCAACTCTGCTTAGGAAACTGACAAGAACAGTAGCTCCTCTTCAGTCCAATACACTGTACTTGCGGGGAAGGACGCGAGTGCTATTTGCACTGTGTATGGCAATTGGAGCACAATAGTGACTCGTCCTACCAGAAAACAAATCTTGCTCGTAGGACAAAAAACTGCAAGTGACTCAACTCCATTTAGGACTGGGAAACAAACGCTAGCTCGCCTTACAAGAAACACACTCTGCTTTTGAGAAAAGAGCACTCTTCTACTCTACTGTGTTTCCTATGGAGTCCGAACACTGAACTTGCTCAGCACAAAAGAACTGTGCTTCCTACACACACGGCCATATCTAGTTCAATTCTGCTTAGGAACCTCACAAGAACAGTAGATCCTCTTCAGTCCAATACACTGTACTTGCTGGGAACAGACGCCAGTGCTATTTGTCCTGTGTATGGCAATGGCAGCGCAAAAGTGACTCTTCTTACCATAAAACAACTCTTGCTCGTAGGACTAGAAACTGCATGTGATTCAACTCCATTTAGGACTGGAAAACAAAAGCTAGCTCGCCTTACAAGAAACACACTCTGCTTTAGAGAAAAGAGCACTCTTCTACTCTACTGTGTTTCCTATAGGGCCAGAACAGTGAGCTTGCTCAGAACAAAAGTACTGTGCTTCCCACACACACGGCCATATATAGTTCAATTCTGCTTAGGAAATTGAGAAGAACAGTAGCTCCTCTTCAGTCCAATACACTGTACTTGCTGGGAACAGGTGGGAGGGCTATTTGCACTGTGTATGGCAATGGGAGCGCAATGTGACTTTCCTTACCAGAAAAGAACTCTTGTTCGTAGGACTTGAAACTGCATGTGATTCAACTCCATTTAGTACTAGGAAACAAACGCTAGCTCGCCTTACAAGAAACACACTCTGCTTTAGAGAAAAGAGCACTCTTCTACTCTACTGTGTTTCCTATAGGGCCAGAACAGTGAGCTTGCTCATAACATAAGAACTGTGCTTCCTACACACGGGCCACATCTACTTCAACTCTGCTTAGGAAACTGACAAGAAAAGTAGCTCCTCTGCAGTCAGATACACTGTAATTGCTGGGAACAGACGCGAGTGCTTTTTGCACTGTGTATGGCAATGGGAGCGCAATAGTGACTTTCCTTACCAGAAAACAACTCTTGCTCGTAGGAACACAAACTGCATGTGATTGCACTCCATTTAGGAATGGGAAACAAACGCTAGCTCGCCTTAAAAGAAACACACTCTGCTTTTGAGAAAAAAGCACTCTTCTACTCTACAAAGTTTCCTATGGGGTCCGAACAGTGAGCTTGCTCAGAAAAAAAAACTGTGCTTCCAACACACGGCCATATCTAGTTCAAGTCTGCTTAGGAATCTGAGAAGAACAGTAGCGCCTCTTCAGTCCAATACACTGTACTTGCTGGGAACAGATGGGAGGGCTATTTGCACTGTGTATGGCAATGGGAGCACAATAGTGACTTTCCTTACCAGAAAACAACTCTTGCTCGTAGGAACACAAACTGCATGTGATTCCACTCCATTTAGGAATGGGAAACAAACGTTAGCTCGCCTTAAAAGAAACACACTCTGCTTTTGAGAAAAAAGCACTCTTCTACTCTACAAAGTTTCCTATGGGGTCCGAACAGTGAGCTTGCTCAGAAAAAAAAACTGTGCTTCCTACACACACGGCCATATCTAGTTCAAGTCTGCTTAAGAACCTGACAAGAACAGTAGATCCTCTTCAGCCCAATACACTGTACTTGCTGCGAACAGATGCCAGTGCTATTTGTCCTGTGTATGGCAATGGCAGTGCAATAGTGACTCTTCTTACCATAAAACAACTCTTGCTCGTAGTACCAGAAACTGCATGGGATTCAACTCCATTTAGGACTGCGAAACAAACACTAGCACGCCTTACAAGAAACAAACTCTGCTTTTGAGAAAAGAGCACTCTTCTACTCTACTGTGTTTCCTATAGGTCCAGAACAGTGACTTGCTCAGAACATAAGAACTGTGCTTCCTACACACACGGGCCATATCTACTTCAACTCTGCTTAGGAAACTGACAAGAACAGTAGCTCCTTTTCAGTCCCATACACTGCACTTGCTGGGAACAGACTCGAGTGCTATTTGCACTGTGTATGCAGTGGGAGCGCAATAGTGACTTTCCTTACCAGAAAACAACTCTTGCTCGTAGGACCAGAAACTGCATGTGATTCAACTCAATTTAGGACTTGGAAACAAATGCTAGCTCACCTTACAAGAAACACACTCTGCTTTTGAGAAAAGAGCACTCTTCTACTCTACTGTGTTTCTTATAGGGTCCGAACAGTGAGCTTGCTCAAAAAAAAAAACTGTGCTTCCTACACACACGGGCCATATCTAGTTCAACTCTGCTTAGGAAACTGACAAGAACAGTAGCTCCTCCCTCAGTCCCATACACTGTACTTGCTGGGAATAGACGCGAGTGCTATTTGCACTGTGTATGGCAATGGGAGCACAATAGTGACATTCCTTACCAGAAAACAACTCTTGCTCGTAGGACCAGAACCTGCATGTGATTCATCTCCATTTAGGACTGGGAAACAAATGCTAGCTCGCCTTACATGAAACATACTCTGCTTTTGAGAAAAGAGCACTCTTCTACTCTACTGTGTTTCCTATGGGGTCCGAACAGTGAGCATGCTCAGAACAAAAGAACTGTGCTTCCTACACACACGGGCCATATCTAGTTCAACTCTGCTTAGGAAACTGCAAGAACAGTAGCTCCTCTTCAGTCCAATACACTTTACTTGCGGGGAACAGACGCGAGTGCTATTTGCACTGTGTATGGCAATTGGAGCACAATAGTGACTCGTCTTACCAGAAAACAACTCTTGCTCGTAGGACAAAAAACTGCATGTGACTCAACTCCATTTAAGACTGGGAAACAAACGCTAGCTCGCCTTAAAAGAAACACACTCTGCTTTAGAGAAAAGAGTACTCTTTTACTCTACTGTGTTTCCTATAGGGCCAGAACAGTGAGCTTGCTCAGAACATAAGAACTGTGCTTCCTACACACACGGGGCATATCTAGTTCAACTCTGCTTAGGAAACTGACAAGAACAGTAGCTCCTCTTCATTCCAATACACTGTACTTGCTGGGAACAGACGCATGTGCTATTTGCACTGTGTATGGCAATGGGAGCGCAATAGTGACTTTCCATACCAGAAAACAACTCTTGCTCGTAGAACCAGAAACTGCATGTGATTCCTCTCCATTTAGGACTGGAAACAAAAGCTAGCTCACCTTACAAGAAACACACTCTGCTTTAGAGAAAAGAGCACTCTTCTACTTTACTGTGTTTCCTATAGGGCCAGAACAGTGAGCTTGCTCAGAACAAAAGAACTGTCCGTCATACACACGGGCCATATCTAGTTCAACTCTGCTTAGGAAACTGACAAGAAGAGTAGCTCCTCTTCAGTCGGATACACTGTACTTGCTGGGAACAGACGCAAGTGCTATTTGTACTGTTTATGGCAATGGGAGCGCAATAGTGACTTTCCTTACCAGAAAACAACTCTTGCTCCTAGGACCAGATACTGCATGTGATTCAACTCTATTTAGGACTGGGAAGCAAACGCTAGCTCGCCTTACAAGAAACACACTCTGCTTTAGAGAAAAGAGCACTCTTCTACTCTACTGTGTTTCCTATGTGTTCCGAACAGTGAGCTTGCTGAGAACAAAAAAACTGTGCTTCCTACACACACGGCCATATCTAGTTCAAGTCTGCTTAGGAAACTGACAAGAACAGTAGATCCTCTTCAGTCCGATACACTGTTCTTGCTGGGAACAGACTCCAGTGCTATTTGTCCTGTGTATGGCAATGGCAGCGCAATAGTGACTCTTCTTACCAGAAAACAACTCTTGCTCGTAATACAAGAAACTGCATGTGATTCAACTCCATTTAGGCCTGGGAAACAAACTCTAGCTCACTTTACAAGAAACACACTCTGCTTTTGAGAAAAGAGCACTCTTCTACTCTACTGTGTTTCCTATAGGGCCAGAACAGTGAGCTTGCTCAGAAAAAAAGAACTGTGCTTCCTACACACACGGGCCATATCTAGTTCAACTCTGCTTAGGAAACTGACAAGAACAGTAGCTCCTTTTCAGTCCAATACACTGAACTTGTTGGGAACAGATACGAGGGCTATTTGCAGAGTGTATGGCAATGGGAGCACAATAGTGCCTTTCTTTACCAGAAACAACTCTTGCTCGTAGGACCAGAAACTGCATGTGATTCCACTCCATTTAGGACTGGGAAACAAACGGTAGCTCGCCTTACAAGAAACACACTCTGCTTTAGAGAAAAGAGCACTCTTCTACTCTACTGTTTTTCCTATGGGGTCAAAACAGTGAGCTTCCTCAGAACAAAAGAACTGTGCTTCCTACACACACGGATCATATCTAGTTCAACTCTGCATAGTAAACTGACAAGAACAGTAGCTCCTATTCAGTCCAATACACTGTACTTGCTGGGAAAAAATGCGAGTGCTATTTGCCTTGTGTAGGGCAATGGGAGCACAATAGTGACTTTCCTTACCATAAAAAAACTCTTCTTCGTAGGACCAGAAACTGCATGTGAT
>NW_026736577.1:0-65599 GCF_949786415.1 Peromyscus eremicus | reverse complement strand
AGACTCCAGTGCTATTTGTCCTGTGTATGGCAATGGCAGCGCAATAGTGACTCTTCCTACCAGAAAACAACTCTTGCTCGTAGTACCAGAAACTGCATGTGATTCAATACCATTTAGGCCTGGGAAACAAACTCTAGCTCGCTTTACAAGAAAAACACTCTGCTTTTGAGAAAAGAGCACTCTTCTACTCTACTGTGTTTCCTATAGGGCCAGAACAGTGAGCTTGCTCAGAAAAAAAGAACTGTGCTTCCTACACACACGGGCCATATCTAGTTCAACTCTGCTTAGGAAACTCAGAAGAACAGTAGCTCCTCTTCAGTCCAATACACTGTACTTGCTGGGAAGAGACGCGAGGGCTATTTGCACTGTGTATGGCAATGGGAGCGCAATAGTGACTTTCTTTACCAGAAAACAACTCTTGCTCATAGGACCAGAAACTGCATGTGATTCCACTCCATTTAGGACTGGGAAACAAACGGTAGCTCGCCTTACAAGAAACACACTCTGCTTTAGAGAAAAGAGCACTCTTCAACTCTACTGTGTTTCCTATGGGGTCCAAACAGTGTGCTTGCTCAGAACAAAAGAACTGTGCTTCCTACACACACGGATCATATCTAGTTCAACTCTGCTTAGTAAACTGACAAGAACAGTAGCTCCTATTCAGTCCAATACACTGTACTTGCTGGGAAAATACGCGAGTACTATTTGCCTTGTGTAGGGCAATGGGAGCACAATAGTGACTTTCCTTACCAGAAAACAACTCTTGCTCATAGCACCAGAAACTGCATGTGATTCAACTCCATTTAGGTCTGGGAAACAAATGCTAGCTCGCCTTACATGAAACACACTCTGTTTTTGAGAAAAGAGCACTCTTCTACTCTACTGTGTTTCCTATAGGGCCAGAACAGTGAGCTTGCTCAGAACAAAAGAACTGTGCTTCCTACACACAAGGGCCATATCTAGTTCAACTCTGCTTAGGAAACTGACAAGAACAGTAGCTCCTTTTCAGTCCAATACACTGTACTTGCCGGGAAGAGATGCGAGTGCTATTTGCACTGTGTATGGCAATTAGAGCAAAATAGTGACTCGTCTTACCAGAAAACAACTCTTGCTCGTAGGACAAAAAACTGCATGTGACTCAACTCCATATAGGACTGGGAAACAAACGCTAGCTCGCCTTACAAGAAACACACTCTGCTTTAGAGAAAAGAGCACTCTTCTACTCAACTGTGTTTCCTATAGGGCCAGAACAGTGAGCTTGCTCAGAACAAAAGAGCTGTGCTTCCTACACATGGGCCATAACTAGTTCCACTCTGCTTAGGAAACTGACAAGAACAATAGCTCCTCTTCAGTCCGATACAATGTACTTGCTGGGAACAATCGCGAGTGCTATTTGCACTGTGTATGGCAATGGGAGCGCAATAGTGACTTTCCTTACCAGAAAACAACTCTTGCTCGTAGGACCGGAAACTGCATGTGATTCAACTCCATTTAGGACTGGAAAACAAATGCTAGCTCGCCTTACATGAAACACACTCTGCTTTTGAGAAAAGAGCACTCTTCTAATCTACTGTGCTTCCTTTGGGGTCTGAACAGTGAGCTTGCTCAGAACAAAAGAACTGTGCTTCCTACACACACGGGCCATATCTAGTTCAACTCTGCTTAGGAAACTGACAAGAACAGTAGATCCTCTTCAGTCCAATACACTGTACTTGCAGGGAACAGACGCGAGTGCTATTTGCACTGTGTATGGCAATTGGAGCCCAATAGTGACTTGTCTTACCTGAAAACAACTCTTGCTCGTAGGACAAAAAAACTGCATGTGACTCAACTCCATTTAGGACTGGGAAACAAATGCTAGTTCGACGTCCAAGAAACACACTCTGCTTTTGAGAAAAGAGCACTCTTCTACTCTACTGTGTTTCCTATGTGTTCCGAAAAGTGAGCTTGCTCAGAACAAAAAAACTGTGCTTCCTACACACACGGCCATATCTAGTTCAAGTCTGCTTAGGAACCTGACAAGAACAGTAGATCCTCTTAAGTCCAATACAGTGTATTTGCTGGGAACAGCCGCCAATGCTATTTGTCCTGTGTATGGCATAGGCAGCCCAATAGTGACTCTTCTTACCAGAAAACAACTCTTGCTCGTGGACCAGAAACTGCATGTGATTCAACTCCATTTAGGACTGGGAAAAAAACTCTAGCTCGCTTTACAAGAAACACACTCTGCTTTTTAGAAAAGAGCACTCTTCTTCTCTACTGTGTTTCCTATGGGGTCTAAACAGTGAGCTTGCTCAGAAAAAAAGAACTGTGCTTTCTACACACACGGGCCATATGTAGTTCAACTCTGCTTAGGAAACTGAGAAGAACAGTAGCTCCTCTTCTTTCCAATACACTGTACTTGCTGGGAACAGATGGGAGGGCTATTTGCACTGTGTATGGCAATGGGAGCACAATAGTGACTTTCCTTACCAGAAAACAATTCTTGCTCGTAGGAACACAAACTGCATGTGATTCCACTCCATTTAGGAATGGGAAACAAACGCTAGCTCGCCTTAAAAGAAACACACTCTGCTTTTGAGAATAAAGCACTCTTCTACTCTACTGGGTTTCCTATGGGGTCCGAACAATGAGCTTCTTCAGAACAAAAAAACTGTGCTTCCTACATACACGGCCATATCTAGTTCAAGTCTGCTTAGGAACCTGACAAGAACAATAGATCCTCTTCAGCCCAATATACTGTACTTGCTGCGAACAGACGCCAGTGCTATTTGTCCTGTGTATGGCAATGGCAGCGCAATAGTGACTCTTTTTACCAGAAACCAACTCTTGCTCGTAGTACCAGAAACTGCATGGGATTCAATTCCATTTAGGACTGTGAAACAAACGCTAGCTTGCCTTACAAGTAACACAGTCTGCTTTAGAGAAAAGAGCACTCTTCTGCTCTACTGTGTTTCCTATAGGGTCCAAACAGTGAGCTTGCAAAGAACAAAAGAACTGTGCTTCCTACAAACACGGATCATATCTAGTTCAACTCTGCTTAGGAAACTGACAAGAACAGTTGCACCTATCCAGTCCAATACACTGTACTTGCTGGGAATAGACACAAGTGCTATTTGCACTGTGTATGGCAATGGGAGCGCAATGTGACTTTCCTTACCAGAAAAGAACTCTTGTTCGTAGGACCTGAAACTGCATGTGATTCAACTCCATTTAGGACTAGGAAACAAACGCTAGCTTGCCTTACAAGAAACACACTCTGCTTTTGAGAAAAGAGCACTCTTCTACTCTACTGTGTTTCCTATAGGGCCAGAACAGTGAACTTGCTCAGAACATAAGAACTGTGCTTCCTACACACACGGGCCATATCTACTTCAACTCTGCTTAGGAAACTGACAAGAAAAGTAGCTCCTCTTCAGTCCGATACACTGTACTTGCTGGGAACAGACGCGAGTGCTATTTGCACTGTGTATGGCAATGGGAGCGCAATAGTGACTTTCCTTACCAGAAAACAACTCTTGCTCATAGGACCAGAAACTGCATGTGATTTAACTCCATTTAGGACTGGGAAACAAACGCTAGCTCGCCTTACAAGAAACACACTCTGCTTTTGAGAAAAGCGCACTCTTCTACTCCTCTGTGTTTCCTATAGTGTCCGAACAGTGAGCTTGCTTAGAACAAAAGAACTGTGCTTCCTACACACACGGCCATATCTAGTTCAATTCTACTTAGGAACCTGAAAGAACAGTAGATCCTCTTCAGTCCAATACACTGTACTTGCTGGGAACAGACGCCAGTGCTATTTCTCCTGTATATGGCAATTGGAGCACAATAGTGACTCTTCTTAACATAAAACAACTCTTGCTCATAGGACCAGAAACTGCATGTGATTCAACTCCATTTAGAACTGGGAAACAAACGATAGCTCGCCTTACAAGAAACACACTCTGCTTTTGAGAAAAGAGCACTCTTCTACTATATTGTGTTTCCTATAGGGCCAGAACAGTGAGCTTGCTCAGAAAGAAAAACTGTGCTTCCTACACACACGGGCCATATCTAGTTCAACTCTGCTTAGGAAACTGACAAGAACGGTAGCTCCTCTTCAGTCCGATACACTGTACTAGCAGGGAACAGACGCGAGTGCTATTTGCACTGTGGATGGCAATGGGAGCACAATAGTGACTTTCTTTACCAGAAAACAACTCTTGTTCGTAGGACCAGAAACTGCATATGATTCAACTCCATTTAGGACTGAGTAACAAATGCTAGCTTGCCTTCCATGAAACACACTCTGCTTTTGAGAAAAGAGCACTCTTCTACTCTACTGTGTTTCCTATGGGGTACGAACAGTGAGCTTGCTCAGAACAAAAGAACTGTGGTTCCTACACACACGGGCCATATCTAGTTCAACTCTGCTTAGGAAACTGACAAGAACAGTAGCTCCTCTTCAGTCCGATACACTGTACTTGCTGGGAACAGACGCAAGTGCTATTTGCACTGTGTATGGCAATGGGAGCGCAATAGTGACTTTCCTTACCAGAAAACAACTCCTGCTGGAAGACCAGAAACTGCATGTGATTCAACTCCATTTAGGACTGACAAACAAATGCTAGCTCGCCTTACATGAAACACACTCTGCTTTTGAGTAAAGAGCACTCTTCTACTCTACTGTGTTTCTTATGGGGTCCAAACAGTGAGCTTGCTCAGAACCAAAGAACTGTGCTTCCTACACACACGGATCATATCTAGTTCAACTCTGCTTAGTAAACTGACAAGAACAGTAGCTCCTATTCAGTCCAATACAATGTACTTGCTGGGAACAGACGCCAGTGCTATTTGTCCTGTGTATGGCAATGGCAGCGCAAAAGTAACTCTTCTTAACATAAAACAACTCTTGCTTGTAAGACTAGAAACTGCATGTGATTCAACTCCATTTAGGAATGGGAAACAAACACTAGCTCGCCTTGCAAGAAACACACTCTGCTTTAGAGAAAAGAGCACTCTTCTACTATACTGTGTTTCCTATAGGGCCAGAACAGTGAGCTTGCTCAGAACAAAACAGCTGTGCTTCCTACACATGGGCCATAACTAGTTCCACTCTGCTTAGGAAACTGACAAGAACAGTAGCTCCTCTTCAGTCCGATACAATGTACTTGCTGGAAACAGACGCGAGTGCTATTTGCACTGTGTATGGCAATGGGAGCACAATAGTGACTTTCCTTACCAGAAAACAACTCTTGCTCGTAGGACAAAAAACTGCATGTGACTCAACTCCATTTAGGACTGGGAAACAAATGCTAGCTCGACGTCCAAGAAACACACTCTGCTTTTGAGAAAAGAGCACTCTTCTACTCTACTGTGTTTCCTATGTGTTCCGAAAAGTGAGCTTGCTCAGAACAAAAAATCTGTGCTTCCTACACACACGGCCATATCTAGTTCAAGTCTGCTTAGGAACCTGACAAGAACAGTAGATCCTCTTCAGTCCAATACAGTGTACTTGCTGGGAACAGACGCCAATGCTATTTATCCTGTGTATGGCAATGGCAGCGCAATAGTGACTCTTCTTACCAGAAAACAACTCTTGCTCGTGGACCAGAAACAGCATGTGATTCATCTCCATTTAGGACTGGGAAACAAACTCTAGCTCGCTTTACAAGAAACACACTCTGCTTTTTAGAAAAGAGCACTCTTCTACTCTACTGTGTTTCCTAAAGGGCCTGAACAGTGAGCTTGCTCAGAAAAAAAGAACTGTGCTTCCTACACACACGGGCCATATGTAGTTCAACTCTGCTTAGGAAACTGAGAAGAACAGTAGCTCCTCTTCTTTCCAATACACTGTACTTGCTGGGAACAGATGGGAGGGCTATTTGCACTGTGTATGGCAATGGGAGCACAATAGTGACTTTCCTTACCAGAAAACAACTCTTGCTCGTAGGAACACAAACTGCATGTGATTCCACTCCATTTAGGAATGGGAAACAAACGCTAGCTCGCCTCAAAAGAAACACACTCTGCTTTTGAGAAAAAAGCACTCTTCTACTCTACTGTGTTTCCTTTGGGGTCCGAACAGTGAGTTTGCTCATAACAAAAGAATTGTGCTTCCTACACACACGGCCATATCTAGTTCAATTCTGCTAGGAACCTGAAAGAACAGTAGATCCTCTTCAGTCCAATACACTGTACTTGCTGGAACAGACGCCAGTGCTCTTTGTCCTGTATATGGCAATTGGAGCACAATAGTGACTCTTCTTAACATAAAACAACTCTTGCTCGTAGGACCAGAAACTGCATGTGATTCAACTCCATTTAGGACAGGGAAACAAACGATAGCTCGCCTTACAAGAAACACACTCTGCTTTAGAGAAAAGAGCACTCTTCTACTATACTGTGTTTCCTATAGGGCCAGAAGGTGAGCTTGCTCAGAAAAAAAAACTGTGCTTCCTACACACACGGCCCATATCTAGTTGAACTCTGCTTAGGAAACTGACAAGAACAGTAGCTCCTCTTCAGTCCGATACACTATACTTGCTGGAACAGACGCCAGTGCTATTTGCACTGTGGATGGCAATGGGAGCACAATAGTGACTTTCCTTACCAGAAAACATCTCTTGCTTGTAGGACCAGAAACTGCATATGATTAAACTCCATTTAGGACTGAGAAACAAATGCTAGCTTGCATTCCATGAAACACACTCTGCTTTTGAGAAAAGAGCACTCTTCTACTCTACTGTGTTTCCTATGGGGTACGAACAGTGAGCTTGCTCAGAACAAAAGAACTGTGCTTCCTACACACACGGGCCATATCTAGTTCAACTCTGCTTAGGAAACTGACAAGAACAGTAGCTCCTCTTCAGTCCGATACACTGTACTTGCTGGGAACAGACGCGAGTGCTATTTGCACTGTGTATGGCAATGGGAGCGCAATAGTGACTTTCCTTACCAGAAAACAACTCTTGCTCGTATGACCAGAAACTGCATGTGATTCAATTCCATTTAGGACTGAGAAACAAATGCTAGCTCGCCTTACATGAAACACACTCTGCTTTTGAGAAAAGAGCACTCTTCTACTCTACTGTGTTTCTTATGGGGTCCAAACTGTGAGCTTGCTCTGAACCAAAGAACTGTGCTTCCTACACACACGGATCATATCTAGTTCAACTCTGCTTATTAAACTGACAAGAACAGTAGCTCCTATTCAGTCCAATACAATGTACTTGCGGGGAACAGACGCGAGTGCTATTTGCACTGTGTATGGCAATTGGAGCCCAATAATGACTTTTCTTACCAGAAAACAACTCTTGCTCGTAGGACAAAAAACTGCATGTGACTCAACTCCATTTAGGACTGGGAAACAAACGCTAGCTCGACTTTTAAGAAACTCACTCTGCTTTTGAGAAAAGAGCACTCTTCTACTCTACTGTGTTTCCTATGTGTTCCGAAAAGTGAGCTTGCTCAGAACAAAAAAACTGTGCTTCCTACACACACGGCCATATCTAGTTCAAGTCAGCTTAGGAACCTGACAAGAACAGTAGATCCTCTTCACTCCAATACACTGTACTTGCTGAGAACAGACGCCAGTGCTATTTGTCCTGTGTATGGCAATGGCAGCGCAATAGTGACTCTTCTTACAAGAAAACAACTCTTGCTCGTGGACCAGAAAATGCATGTGATTCAACTCCATTTAGGACTGGGAAACAAACGCTAGCTCGCCCTACAAGAAACACACTTTACTTTTGAGAAAAGAGCACTCTTCTACTCTACTGTGTTTCCTATGGTGTCCAAAGAGTGAGCTTGCTCAGAACATAAGAACTGTGATTCCTACACACGCGGGACATATCTCGTTCAACTCTGCTTAGGAAACTGACAAGAACAGTAGCTCCTCTTCAGTCCGATACACTGTACTTGCTGGGAACAAACTTGAGTGCTATTTGCACTGTGTATGGCAATGGGAGCGCAATAGTGACTTTGCCTACCAGAAAACAACTCTTTGTCGTAGGACCAGAAACTGCATGTGATTCAACTCCATTTAGGACTGGGAAACAAACGCTAGCTTGCCTTACAAGAAACACAATCTGCTTTTGAGAAAAGAGCACTCTTCTACTCTACTGTGTTTCCTATAGGGCCAGAACAGTGAGCTTGCTCAGAACAAAACAACTGTGCTTCCTACACACGGGACATATCTACTTCAACTCTGCTGAGGAAACTGACAAGAACAGTAGCTTCTCTTCAGTTTGATACACTGTACTTGAAGGGAACAGACGCGAGTACTATTTGCACTGTGTATGGCATTTGGAGCGCAATAGTGACTCTTCTTACCAGAAAACAACTCTTGCTCGTAGGACCAAAAACTGCATGTGACTCAACTCCATTTAGGACTGGGAAACAAACGCGAGCTCACCTTACAAGAAAAACACTCTGCTTTATAGAAAAGAGCACTCTTCTACTCTACTGAGTTTCCTATGGGGTCCAAACAGTGAGCTTGCTCAGAACAAAAGAACTGTGCTTCCTACACACACGGGCCATATCTCGTTCAACTCTTCTTAGGATACTGACAAGAACAGTAGCTCCTATTCAGTCCAATACACTATACTTGCTGGGAACAGACGCGAGTGCTATTTGCACTGTGTATGGCAATTGGAACACAATAGTGACTCGTCTTACCAGAAAACAACTCTTGCTCGTAGTACAAAAAACTGCATGTGACTCAACTCCATTTAGTACTGGGAAACAAACACTAGCTTGCCTTCCAAGAAACACACTCTGCTTTTGAGGAAAGAGCACTCTTCTACTGTACTGTTTCCTATGTGTTCCGAACAGTGAGCTTGCTCATAACAAAAAAACTGTGCTTCCAACAAACACAGCCATATCTAGTTCAAGTCTGCTTAGGAACCTGATAAGAACAGTAGATCCTCTTCAATCCGATACACTGTAATTGCTGGGAACAGACGCATGTGCTATTTGCACTGTGTATGGCAATGGGAGCGCAATAGTGACTTTCCTTACCAGAAAACAACTCTTGCTCGTAGGACCAGAAACTGCGTGTGATTCAACTCCATTTAGGACTGGGAAACAAATGCTAGCTCACCTTACATGAAACACACTCTGCTTTTGAGAAAAGAGCACTCTTCTACTCTACTGTGTTTCCTATGGGGTCTAAACAGTGAGCTTGCTCAGAACAAAAGAACTGTGCTTCCTACACACACGGGCCATATCTAGTTCAACTCCGCTTAGGAAACTGACAAGAACAGTAGCTCCTCTTCAGTACAATACACTGTACATCCTGGGAACAGACGCGAGTGCTATTTGCACTGTGTATGGCAATTGGAGCACAATAGTGACTCGTCTTACCAGAAAACAACTCTTGCTCGTAGGACAAAAACTGCATGTGATTCAACTCCATTTAGGACTAGGAAACAAACGCTAGCTCGCCTTCCAAAAACACACTCTGCTTTTGAGAAAAGAGCACTCTTCTACTCTACTGTGTTTCCTATGTGTTCCGAACAGTGAGCTTGCTCAGAACAAAAAAAAATGTGCTTCCTACACACACGGTCATATCTAGTTCAAGTCTGCTTAGGAAACTGACAAGAACAGTAGCTCCTCTTCAGTCCGATACACTGTATTTGCTGGGAACAGACGCGAGTGCTATTTGCACTGTGTATGGCAATGGGAGCTCAATAGTTACTTTCCTTACCAGAAAACAGCTCTTGATCATAGGAACAGAAACTGCATGGGATTCAACTCCATTTAGGACTGGGAAACAAACGCTAGCTCGCCTTACAAGAAACACACTCTGCTTTTGAAAAAAGAGCACTCTTCTAATCTACTGTGTTTCCTATAGGGCCAGAACAGTGAGCTTGCTCAGAACAAAAGAACCGTGCTTCCTACACACACGGCCATATCTCGTTCAACTCTGCTTAGGAACCTGACAAGGACAGTAGATCCTCTTCAGTCCAATACACTGTACATGCTGGGAACAGACGTGTGTGCTATTTGCCCTGTGTATGACAATGGGAGCACAATAGTGACTCTTCTTACCACAAAACAACTCTTGCTCGTAGGACCACAAACTGCATGTGATACAACTCCACTTAGGACTGGGAAACAAACACTAACTCGCCTTACAAGAAACACACTCTGATTTAGAGAAAAAGGCACTCTTCTACTCTATTGTGTTTCCTAGGAGGTCCGAACAGTGAACTTGCTCAGAACAAAAGAACTGTGCTTCCTACACACACGGCCATATCTAGTTCAATTCTGATTAGGAAGCTGACAAGAACAGTAGATCCTCTTCAGTCCAATATACTGTACTGCTGGGAACAGACAACAGTGCTATTTGTCCTGTGTATGGCATTGGCAGCGCAATAGTGACTCTTCTTACCAGAAAACAGCTCTTGTTTGTAGGACCAGAAACTGCATGTGATTCAACTCCATTTAGGACTGGGAAACAAACACTCGCTCACCTTACAAGAAACACACTCTGCTTTTGAGAAAAGAGCACTCTTCTACTCTACTGTGTTTCCTATGGGGTCCAAAGAGTGAGCTTGCTCAGAACAAAAGAAATGTGCTTCCTACACACGCGGGACATATCTCGATGAACTCTGCTTAGGAAACTGACAAGAACAGTAGCTCCTCTTCAGTCCGATACACTGTACTTGCTGTGAACAGACGCGAGTGCTGTTTGTACTGTGTATGGCAATGGGAGCGCAATAGTGACTTTCCTTACCAGAAAACAACTCTTGGTCGTAGGACCAGAAACTGCATGTGATTCAACTCCATTTAGGACTGGGAAACAAACACTAGCTCGCCTTACAAGAAACACACTCTGCTTTAGAGAAAAGAGCACTCTTCCACTCTACTGTATTTCCTATGGGGTCCAAACAGTGAGCTTGCTCAGAACAAAAGAACTGTGCTTCCTACACACACGGGCCATATCTCGTTCAACTCTTCTTAGGAAACTGACAAGAACAGTAGCTCCTCTTCAGTCCAATACACTGTACTTGCTGGGAACAGACGCGAGTGCTATTTGCACTGTGTATGGCAATTGGAACACAATAGTGACTCGTCTTACCAGAAAACAACTCTTGATCGTAGGACAAAAAACTGCATGTGACTCAACTCCATTTAGTACTGGGAAACAAACACTAGCTCGCCTTACAAGAAACACACTCTGCTTTTGAGAAAAGAGCACTCTTCTACTCTACTGTGTTTCCTATGGGGTCTAAACAGTGAGCTTGCTCAGAACAAAACAACTGTGCTTCCTACACACACGGCCATATCTAGTTCAACTCTGCTTAGGAACCTGACAAGAACAGTAGATCCTCTTCAGTCCAATACACTGTACTTGCTCGGAACAGACGCGAGTGCTATTTGCACTGTGTATGGCAAATGGAGCACAATAGTGACTCGTCTTACCAGAAAACAACTCTTGCTCGTAGGACAAAAAACTGCATGTGACTCAACTCCATTTAGGACTAGGAAACAAACGCTAGCTCGCCTTCAAAAAACACACTCTGCTTTTGAGAAAAGAGCACTCTTCTACTCTAGTGTGTTTCCTCTGTGTTCCGAACAGTGAGCTTGCTCAGAACAAAAAAACTGTGCTTCCTACACACACGCCCATATCTAGTTCAAGTCTGCTTAGGAAACTGACAAGAAGAGTAGCTCCTATTCAGTCTGATACACTGTACTTGCTGGGAACAGACGCGAGTGCTATTTGCACTGTATATGGCATTTGGAGCGCAACAGTGACTCTTCTTACCAGAAAACAACTCTTGCTCGTAGGACAAAAAACTGCATGTGACTCAAGTCCATTTAGGACCGGGAAACAAACGCGAGCTCGCCTTACAAGAAACACACTCTGCTTTTAAGAAAAGTGCACTCTTCTACTCTACTGTGTTTCCTATAGGGCCGGAACAGTGAGCTTGCTCAGAACATAAGAACTGTGCTTCCTACACACACGGGCCATATCGAGTTCAACTCTGCTTAGGAAACTGAAAAGAACAGTAGCTCCTCTTCAGTCTGATACACTGTACTTGCTGGGAACAGACGCATGTGCTATTTGCACTGTGTATGGCAATGGGAGCGCAATTGTGACTTTCCTTAGCAGAAAACAACTCGTGCTCATAGGACCAGAAACTGCATGGGATTCAACTCCATATAGGACTGGGAAACAAACGCTAGCTCCCCTTACAAGAAACACAATGTGCTTTTGAGGAAAGAGCACTCTTCTACTCTACTGTGTTTCCTATAGGGCCAGAACAGTTAGCTTGCTCAGAACAAAAGAACTGTGCTTCCTACACACACGGCCATATCTAGTTCAACTCTGCTTAGGAACCTGACAAGAACAGTAGATCCTCTTCAGTCCAATACACTGTACATGCTGGGAACAGACGCTTGTGCTATTTGCCCTGTGTATGACAATGGGAGTACAATAGTGTCTCTTCTTACCAGACAACAACTCTTGCTCGTAGGACCAGAAACTGCATGTGATTACACTCCATTTAGGACTGGGAAACAAACGCTAGCTCGCCTTACAAGAAACACACTCTGATTTTGAGAAAAGAGCACACTTCTACTCTACTGTGTTTCCTATAGGGCCAGTACAGTGAGCTTGCTAAGAAGAAAAGAACTGTGCTTCCTACACTCGGGCCATATCTAGTTCAACTCTGCTTAGGAAACTGACAAGAACAGTAGCTCCTCTTCAGTCCAATACACTGTACTTGCAGGGAACAGACGCGAGTGCTATTTGCACTGTGTATGGCAATTGGAGCACAATAGTGACTCGTCTTACCAGAAAACAACTCTTGCTCGTAGGACAAAAATCTGCATGTGACTCAACTCCATTTAGGACTGGGAAACAAACACTAGCTCGCCTTCCAAGAAACACACTCTGCTTTTGAGAAAAGAGCACTCTTGTACTCTACTGTTTCCTATGTGTTCCGAACAGTGAGCTTGCTCAGAATAAAAAAACTGTGCTTCCTACAAGCACGGCCACATCTAGTTCAAGTCTGCTTAGGAACCTGACAAGAACAGTAGATCCTCTTCAGTCCGATACACTGTACTTGCTGGGAACAGACGGGAGGGCTAATTGCACTGTGTATGGCAATGGGAGCACAATAGTGACTTTCCTTACCAGAAAACAACTCTTGGTCATAGGACCAGAAACTGCATGTGATTCAACTCCATTTAGGACTGGGAAACAAATGCTAGCTCGCCTTACATGAAACACACTCTGCTTTTGAGAAAAGAGCACTCTTGTACACTACTGTGTTTCCTATGGGGTCCAAACAGTGAGCTTGCTCAGAAAAAAAGAACTGTGATTCCTACACACACGGGCCATATCTAGTTCAACTCTACTTAGGAAACTGACAAGAACAGTAGCTCCTCTTCAGTCCAATACACTGTACTTGCTCGGAACAGACGCGAGTGCTATTTGCACTGTGTATGGCAATTGGAGCACAATAGTGACTCATCTTACCAGAAAACAACTCTTGCTCGTAGGACAAAAAACTGCTTGTGACTCTACTCCATTTAGGACTGGGAAACAAACGCTAGCTCGCCTTCCAAAAACACACTCTGCTTTTGAGAATAGAGCACACTTCTACTCTACTGTGTTTCCTATGTGTTCCGAACAGTGAGCTTGCTCAGAACAAAAAAACTGTGCTTCCTACACACACGGACATATCTAGTTCAAGTCTGCTTAGGAACCTGACAAGGACAGTAGCTCCTATTCAGTCCGATACACTGTACTTGCTGGGAACAGACGCGAGTGCTATTTGCACTGTATATGACATTTGGAGCGCAACAGTGACTCTTCTTACCAGAAAACAACTCTTGCTCGTAGGACCAAAAACTGCATGTGACTCAACTCCATTTAGGACTGGGAAACAAACACGAGCTCGCCTTACAAGAAACACACTCTGCTTTTAAGAAAAGTGCACTCTTCTACTCTACTGTGTTTCCTATAGGGCCAGAACAGTGAGCTTGCTCAGAACATAAGAACTGTGCTTCCTACAAACACGGGCCATATCTAGTTCAACTCTGCTTAGGAAACTGAGAACAGTAGCTCATCTTCAGTCTGATACACTGTACTTGCTGGGAACAGACGCATGTGCTATTTGCACTGTGTATGGCAATGGGAGCGCAATAGTGACTTTCCTTACCAAAAAACAACTCTTGCTCATAGGACCAGAAACTGCATGTGATTCAACTCCATATAGGACTGGGAAACAAACGCTAGCTACCCCTTACAAGAAACACACTCTGCTTTTGAGAAAAGAGCACTCTTCTACTCTACTGTGTTTCCTATAGGGCCAGAACAGTGAGCTTGCTCAGAACATAAGAACTGTGCTTCCTACACACACGGCCAAATCTAGTTCAACTCTGCTTAGGAACCTGACAAGAACAGTAGATCCTCTTCAGTCCAATACACTGTACATGCTGGGAACAGACGCGTGTGCTCTTTGCACTGTGTATGGCAATGGGAGCACAATAGTAACTTTCCTTACCAGAAAACAACTCTTGCTCATAGGACCGGAAACTGCCTGTGATTGAACTCCAATTAGGGCTAGGAAACAAACGCTAGCTCGCCTTACAAGAAACACACACTGCTTTTGAGAAAAGAGCACTCTTCTACTCTACTGTGTTTCCTATGAGGTCCGAACAGTGAGCTTGCTCAGAACAAAAAAAAAAACGTGATTCCTACACACAACGTCATACCTAGTTCAATTCTGCTTAGGGACCTGACAAGAACAGTAGATCGTCTTCAGTCCAATACACTGTACTGCTGAGAACAGACGTCAGTGCTATTTTTCCTGTGTAGAGCAATTTCAGCGCAATATTGACTCTTCTACGAGAAAACAACTCTTGCTCGTAGGACCAGAAACTGCATGTGATTCTACTCCATTTAGGACTGGGAAACAAATGCTAGCTCGCCTTACATGAAACACACTCTACTTTTGAGAAAAGAGTACTCTTCTACTCTACTGATTCTCCTATGGGATGCGAACAGTGAGCTTGCTCAGAACAAAAGAACTGTGCTTCCTACACACACGGGCCATATCTAGTTCAACTCTGCTTAGGAAACTGACAAGAACAGTAGATCCTCTTCAGTCCAATACACTGTACTTGCTGGGAACAGATGCAAGTGCTATTTGCACTGTGTATGGCAATGGGAGTGCAATAGTGACTCTTCTTACCAGAAAAAAACTCTTGCTCGTAGGACCAAAAACTGCATGAGTCTCAGCTCCATTTAGGACTGGGAAAGAAACGCAAGCTCGCCTTACAAGAAAAACACTCTGCTTTTGACAAAAGGGCATTCTTCTACTATACTGTGTTTCCTATATGGCCTGAAGAGTGAGCTTCCTCAGAACAAAATATCTGTGCTTCCTGCACACAGGGGCCATATATATTCAATTCTGCTTAGGAAACTGACAAGAACAGTAGATCCTCTTCAGTCCGATACACTGTAATTGCTGGGAACAGACGCGAGTGCTATTTGCACTGTGTATGGCAATGGGAGCACAATAGTGACTTTCCTTACCAGAAAACAACTCTTGCTCGTAGGACCAGAAACTGCATGTGATTCAACTCCATTTAGGACTGAGAAACAAATGCTAGCTCGCCTTACATGAAACACACTCTTTTTTTGAGAAAAGAGCACTCTTCTACTCTACTGTGTTTCCTATGTGTTCCGAAAAGTGAGCTTGCTCAGAACAAAAAAAATGTGCTTCCTACACACACGGCCATATCTAGTTCAAGTCTGCTTAGGAACCTGACAAGAACAGTAGATCCTCTTTAGTCCAATACACTGTACTTGCTGGGAACAGACGCGAGTGCTATTTGCACTGTGTATGGCAATGGGAGCACAATAGTGACTATTCTTACAAGAAAACAACTCTTGATCGTAGGACCAGAAACTGCATGAGATTCAACTCCATTTAGGACTGGGAAACAAACGCTAGCTCGCATTACAAGAAACACACTCTGCTTTTGAGAAAAGAGCCCTCTTATACTCTAAAGTGTTTCCTATAGGGCCAGAACAGTGAGCTTGCTCAGAAAAAAAAACTGTGCTTCCTACACACACGGGCCATATCTAGTTCAACTCTGCTTAGGAAACTGACAAAAACAGTTGCTCCTCTTCAGTCCGGTACACTGTACTAGCTGGGAACACACGTGAGTGCTATTTGCACTGTTTATGGCAATGGGAGCGCCATAGTGATTTTCCTTACCAGAAAACAACTCTTGCTCGTAGCAACAGAAACTTCATGGGATTCAACTCCATTTAGGACTGGGAAACAAATGCTAGCTCGCCTTACAAGAAACACACTCTGCTTTTGAGAAAAGAGCACTCATCTACTCTTCTGTGTTTCCTATGGGGTCCAAACAGTAAGCTTGCTCAGAACAAAAGAACTGTGCTTCCTACACACACGGGCCATATCTAGTTCAACTCTGCGTAGGAAACTGACTAGAACAGTAGCTCCTCTTCAGTCCAACTTCACTGTACATGCTAGGAACAGACGCCAGGACTATTTGCTCTGTGTTTGACAATGGGAGCGCAATAGGGACTCTTCTTACCAGAAAACAACTCTTGCTCGTGGGACCAGAAACTGCATGTGATTCAACTCCATTTAGGACTGGGAAACAAATGCTAGCTCGCCTTACAAGAAACACACTCTGCTTTTGAGAAAAGAGTACTCTTCTACTCTACTGAGTCTCCTATGGGATCCGAACAGTGAGCTTGCTCAGAACAAAAGAACTGTGCTTCCTACACACACGGGCCATATCTAGTTCAACTCTGCTTAGGAAACTGACAAGAACAGTAGATCCTCTTCAGTCCAATACACTGTACTTGCTGGGAACAGATGCAAGTGCTATTTGCACTGTGTATGGCAATGGGAGTGCAATAGTGACTCTTCTTACCAGAAAAAAACTCTTGCTCGTAGGACCAAAAACTGCATGTGTCTCAGCTCCATTTAGGACTGGGAAAGAAACGCAAGCTCGCGTTACAAGAAAAACACTCTGCTTTTGACAAAAGAGCATTCTTCTACTATACTGTGTTTCCTATAGGGCCTGAAGAGTGAGCTTCCTCAGAACAAAATAACTGTGCTTCCTGCACACAGGGGCCATATCTATTCAATTCTGCTTAGGAAACTGACAAGAACAGTAGATCCTCTTCAGTCCAATACACTGTACATGCTGGAAACAGACGCCAGTACTATTTGCCCTGTGTATGACAATGGGAGCGCAATAGTGACTCTTCTTACCAGAAAACAACTCTTGTTCCTAGGACCAGAAACTGCATGTGATTCAACTCCATTTAGGACTGGGAAACAAACGCTAGCTCGCCTTACAAGAAAAACACTCTGCTTTTGAGAAAAGAGCACTCTTCTACTCTACTGTGTTTCCTATAGGGCCAGAACAGTGAGCTTGATCAGAACAAAAGAACTGTGCTTCCTTCACACGAGCCATATCTAGTTCAACTCTGCTTAGGAAACTGACAAGAACAGTAGCTCCTCTTCAGTCCGATGCACTGTACTTGCTGGGAACAGACGCGAGTGCTCTTTGCACTGTGTATGGCAATGGGAACACAATAGTGACTTTCCTTACCAGAAAACAACTCTTGCTCGTAGGACCAGAAACTGCATGTGATTCAACTCTATTTAGGACTGGGAAAAAAAACACTAGCTCGCCTTACAAGAAACACTCTCTGCTTTTGAGAAAAGAGCACTCTTCTACTCTACTGTGTTTTCTATAGGGCCAGAACAGTGAGCTTGCTCAGAACAAAAGAACTGTGCTTCCTACAAACACGGCCATATGTAGTTCAATTCTGCTTAGGAACCTGACATGAAGAGTAGATCCTCTTCAGTCCAATACAGTGTACTTGCTGGGAACAGACAACAGTGCTATTTATCCTGTGTATGGCAATGGCAGCACAATAGTGACTCTTCTTACCAGAACACAACTCTTGCTCGTAGGACCAGAAACTGCATGGGATTCAACTCCATTTAGGACTGGGAAACAAATGCTAGCTCGCCTTCCAAGAAACACCCTCTGCTTTTGAGAAAAGAGCACTCTTCTACTCCTCTTTGTTTCCTGTAGGGCCAGAACAGTGAGCTTGCTCAGAACAAAAGAACTATGCTTCCTACACACACGGCCAAATCTAGTTCAATTCTGATTAGGAACCTGACAAGAACAGTAGATCCTCTTCAGTCCAATACACTGTACTTGGTGGGAAATGACGCCAGTGCTATTTGTCCTGTGTATGGCAATGGCAGCGCAATAGTGACTATTCTTACCATAAAACAACTCTTGCTCGTAGGACCAGAAACTGCATGTGATTCAACTCCATTTAGGACTGGGAAACAAATGCTAGCTCGCCTTACAAGAAACACAATCTGCTTTAGAGAAAAGAGCACTCCTCTACTCTACTGTGTTTCCTATGGGGTCCGAACAGTGAGCTTGCTCAGAACAAAAAAACTGTGATTCCTACACACATGGCCATATCTAGTTCAATTCTGCTTATGAACCTGACAAGAATAGTAGATCCTCTTCAGTCCGATACACTGTAATTGCTGGGAACAGACGCGAGTGCTATTTGCACTGTGTATGGCAATGGGAGCGCAATAGTGACATTCCTTACCAGAAAACAACTCTTGCTCGTAGGACCAGAGACTGCATGTGATTCAACTCCATTTAGGACTGAGAAACAAATGCTAGCTCGCCTTACATGAAACACACTCATTTTTTGAGAAAAGAGCACTCTTCTACTCTACTGTGTTTCCTATGTGTTCCGAAAAGTGAGCTTGCTCAGAACAAAAAAAATGTGCTTCCTACACACACGGCCATATCTAGTTCAAGTCTGCTTAGGAACCTGACAAGAACAGTAGATCCTCTTCAGTCCAATACACTGTACTTGCTGGGAACAGACGCGAGTGCTATTTGCACTGTGTATGGCAATGGAAGCACAATAGTGACTATTCTTACAAGAAAACAACTCTTGATCGTAGGACCAGAAACTACATGAGATTCAACTCCATTTCGGACTGGGAAACAAACGCTAGCTCGCCTTACAAGAAACACACTCTGCTTTTGAGAAAAGAGCACTCTTCTACTCTACTGTGTTTCCTATAGGGCCAAAAGAGTGAGCTTGCTCAGAACAAAAGAACTGTGCTTCCTACACACACGGGCCATTTCTAGTTTAACTCCGCTTAGGAAACTGACAAGAACAGTAGCTCCTCTTCAGTCCAATACACTGTACTTGCTGGGAATAGACGCCAGTGCAATTTGCTCTGTGTATGACAATGGGAGCACAATAGTGACTCTTTTTAATAGAAAACAACTCTTGCTCGTAGGACCAGAAACTGCATGTGATTCAACTCCATTTAGGACTGGGAAACGAATGCTAGCTCGCCTTACAAGAAACACACTCTCTTTTTGAGAAAAGGGCACTCTTCTACTCTACTGTGTTTCCTATAGGGCCAGAATAGTGAGCTTGCTCAGAACAAAAGAACTGTGCTTCCTACACACACGGGCCATATCTAGTTTAACTCCGCTTAGGAAACTGACAAGAACTGTAGCTCCTCTTCAGTCCAATACACTGTACTTGCTGGGAGCAACGCGAGAGCTATTTGCACTGTATATGGCAATGGGAGGGCAATAGTGACTCTTCTTACCAGTTAACATCTCTTGCTCGTAGGACCAGAAACTGCATGGGATTCAACTCCATTTCAGACTGGGAAACAAGCACTATTTCGCCTTACAAGAAACACACTCTGCTTTGAGAAAAGAGCTCTCTTCTACTCTACTTTGTTTCCTATGTGGTCCGAACAGTGAGCTTGCTCAGAACAAAAGAACTGTGCTTCCTACACACAGGGGCCATATCTAGTTCAACTCTGCTTAGGAAACTGACAAGAACAGTAGCTCCTCTTCAGTCCAATACACTGTACTTGATGGGACCAGCGGCGAGTGCTATTTGCACTGTGTATGGCAATGGGAGCGCAATAGTGACTTTCCTTACCAGAAAACAACTCTTGCTCGTAAGACCAGAAACTGCATGGGATTTAACTCCATTTCAGACTGCGAAACAAGCACTAGTTCGCCTTACAAGAAACACACTCTGCTTTTGAGAAAAGAGCACTCTTCTACTCTACTGTGTTTCCTATATGGCCAAAAGAGTGAGCTTGCTCAGAACAAAAGAACTGTGCTTCCTACACACACGGGCCATATCTAGTTTAACTCCACTTAGGAAACTGACAAGAACAGTAGCTCCTCTTCAGTCTAATACACTGTACTTGCTGGGAACAGACGCGAGAGCTATTTGCACTGCATATGGCAATGGGAGCGCAATAGTGCCTCTTCTTACCAGTTAACATCTCTTGCTCGTAGGACCAGAAACTGCATGGGATTCAACTCCATTTCAGACTGGGAAACAAACGCTAGCTCGCCTTACACGAAACACACTCTGCTTCTCAGAAAAGAGCACTCTTCTACTCTACTGTGTTTCCTATAGGGCCAGAATAGTGAGCTTGCTCAGAACAAAACAACTGTGCTTCCTACACACACGCGCCATATCTAGGTCAATTCTGCTTAGGAAACTGACAAGAACAGTAGATCCTCTTCCGTCCCATACACTGTACTTGCTGGGAACAGACGCCAGTGCTATTTGCCCTGTGTATGACAATGGGAGCACAATATTAACTCTTCTTACCAGAAAACCACTTTTGCTTGTAGGACCAGAAAATGCATGTGATTCAACTCCATTTAGGACTGGGAAACAAACGCTAGCTCGCTTTACAAGAAAAACACTCTGCTTTTGAGAAAAGAGCACTCTTCTACTCTACTGTGTTTCCTATAGGGCCAGAATAGTGAGCTTGCTCAGAACAAAAGAACTGTGCTTCCTACACACACGGGATATATCTCCTTCAACTCTGCTTAGGAAACTGACAAGAACGGTAGCTCCTGTTCAGTCCAATACACTGTACATCCTGGGAACAGACGCCAGTGCTATTTGCCCTGTGTATGATAATGGCAGCGCAATAGTGACTCTTCTTACCAGAAAACAACTCTTGCTCGTAGGACCAGACACTGCATCTGATTCAACTCCATTTATAACTGGGAAACAAACGCTAGCTCGCCTTACAAAAAACACACTCTGCTTTTGAGAAAAGAGCACTCTTCTACTCTACTGAGTTTCCTATAGGGCCAAAAGAGTAAGCTTCCTCAGAACAAAAGAACTGTGCTTCCTACACTCATGGCCATATCAAGCTCAATTCTGCTTAGGAAACTGACAAGAACAGTATCTCCTCTTCAGTCCAATACACTGTTCATGCTGGGAACAGACGCCAGTGCTATTTGCCCTGTGTATGACAATGGGAGTGCAATAGTGACTCTTCTTACCAGAAAACAACTCTTGCTCGTAGGACCAGAAACTGCATGTGATTCAACTCCATTTAGGACTGCGCAACAAACGCTAGCTTGCCTTACAAGAAAAACACTCTGCTTTTGAGAAAAGGGCACTCTTCTACTCTACTGTGTTTCCTATGGGTTCAATCAGTGAGCTTACAGTACAAAAGAACTGTGCTTCCTACACACACGGGCCATATCTAGTTCAAATCTGCTTAGGAAACTGACAAGAACAGTAGCTCCTCTTCAGTCCAATACACTGAACTTGATGGGAGCAGACGCGAGTCCTCTTTGCACTGTGTGGGGCAATGGGAGCGCAATAGTGATTTTCCTTACCAGAAAACAACTCTTGCTCGAAGGATCAAAAACTGCATGGAATTCAACTCCATTTAGGACTTGGAAACAAACGCTAGCTCGCCTTACAAGAAACACACTCTGCTTTTGAGAAAAGATCACTCTTCTACTCTACTGTGTTTTCTATAGGGCCAGAACAGTGAGCTTGCTCAGAATAAAAGAACTGTGCTTCCTTCACACATGGCCATATCTAGTTCAATTCTGGTTAGGAAACTGACAAGAACAGTAGATCCTCTTCAGTCCAATAAACTGTACATGCTGGGAACAGACGCCAGTGCAATTTGCCCTGTGTATGACAATGGGAGCACAATAGTGACTCTTTTTAATAGAAAACAACTCTTGCTCGTAGGACCAGAAACTGCATGTGATTCAACTCCATTTAGGACTGGGAAACAAATGCTAGCTCGCCTTACAAGAAACACACTCTGTTTTTGAGAAAAGGTCACTCTTCTACTCTACTGTGTTTCCTATGGGTTCGATAAGTGAGCTTACAGTAGAAAAGAACTGTGCTTCCTACACACACGGGCCATATCTAGTTCAACTCTGCTTAAGAAACTGACAAGAACAGTAGCTCCTCTTCAGTCCAATACACTGTACTTGATGGGAACAGACGCGAGTCCTCTTTGCACTGTGTGTGGCAATGGGAGCGCAATAGTGACTTTCCTTACCAGAAAACAACTCTTGCTCGTAAGACCAGAAACTGCATGGGATTTAACTCCATTTCAGACTGCGAAACAAGCACTAGTTCGCCTTACAAGAAACACACTCTGCTTTTGAGAAAAGAGCACTCTTCTACTCTACTGTGTTTCCTATATGGCCAAAAGAGTGAGCTTGCTCAGAACAAAAGAACTGTGCTTCCTACACACACGGGCCATATCTAGTTTAACTCCACTTAGAAAACTGACAAGAACAGTAGCTCCTCTTCAGTCTAATACACTGTACTTGCTGGGAACAGACGCGAGAGCTATTTGCACTGCATATGGCAATGGGAGCGCAATAGTGCCTCTTCTTACCAGTTAACATCTCTTGCGCGTAGGACCAGAAACTGCATGGGATTCAACTCCATTTCAGACTGGGAAACAAACGCTAGCTCGCCTTACACGAAACACACTCTGCTTCTCAGAAAAGAGCACTCTTCTACTCTACTGTGTTTCCTATAGGGCCAGAATAGTGAGCTTGCTCAGAACAAAACAACTGTGCTTCCTACACACACGCGCCATATCTAGGTCAATTCTGCTTAGGAAACTGACAAGAACAGTAGATCCTCTTCCGTCCCATACACTGTACTTGCTGGGAACAGACGCCAGTGCTATTTGCCCTGTGTATGACAATGGGAGCACAATATTGACTCTTCTTACCAGAAAACCACTTTTGCTTGTAGGACCAGAAAATGCATGTGATTCAACTCCATTTAGGACTGGGAAACAAACGCTAGCTCGCTTTACAAGAAAAAAACTCTGCTTTTGAGAAAAGAGCACTCTTCTACTCTACTGTGTTTCCTATAGGGCCAGAATAGTGAGCTTGCTCAGAACAAAACAACTGTGCTTCCTACACACGGGCCATATCCAGTTCAATTCTGCTTAGGAAACTGACAAGAACAGTAGATCCTCTTCAGTCCAATACACTGTACATGCAGGGGAAAGATGCTAGTGCTATTTGCAATGTGTATGACAATGGCACCGCAATAGTGACTCTTCTTACCAGAAAATATCTCTTGCTCATAGGACCACAAACTGAATGTGATTCAACTCCATTTAGGACTGCGAAACAAACGCTAGCTTGCCTTACAAGAAAAACACTCTGCTTTTGAGAAAAGAGCACTCTTCTACTTTACTGTGTTTCCTATAGGGCCAGAATAGTGAGCTTGTCAGAACAAAAGAACTGTGCTTCCTATACACACGGGCTATATCTAGTTCAACTCTGCTTAGGAAACTGACAAGAACAGTAGCTCCTCTTCAGTCCAATACACTGTACTTGCTGGGAACAGATGCCAGTGCTATTTGCCTTGTGTATGACAATGAGAGTTCAGTAGTGACTCTTCTTACCAGAAAAAAAACTCTTGCTCGTGGGACCAGAAACTGCATGTGATTCAACTTCATTTAGGACTGCACAACAAACGCTAGCTTGCGTTACAAGAAAAACACTCTGCTTTTGAGAAAAGGGCACTCTTCTATTCTAATGTGTTTCCTATGGGTTCGATCAGTGAGCTTACAGTACAAAAGAACTGTGCTTCCTACACACGGGCCATATCTAGTTCAACTCTGCTTAGGAAACTGACAAGAACAGTAGCTCCTCTTCAGTCCCATACACTGTACTTGATGGGAACAGACGCGAGTCCTCTTTGCACTGTATATGGCAATGGGAGCGAAATAGTGACTCTTCTTACCAGAAAACAACTCTTGCTCCTAGGACCAGAAACTGCATGTGATTCAACTCCATTTAGGACTGCGCAACAAACGCTAGCTTGCCTTACAAGAAAAAAACTCTGCTTTTGAGAAAAGAGCACTCTTCTACTCTACAGTGTTTTCTATGAGGTCTGAACAGTGAGCTTGCTCAGAACAAAAGAACTGTGCTTCCTATACACACGGGCCATATCTAGTTCAACTCTACTTAGGAAACTGACAAGAACAGTAGCTCCTCTTCAGTCCAATACACTGTACTTGCTGGGAACAGACGTCAGTGCTATTTGCCCTGTGTATGACAATGGGAGTTCAATAGTGACTCTTCTTACCAGAAAAAAAACTCTTGCTCGTAGGACCAGAAACTGCATGTGATTCAACTCCATTTAGGACTGCGCAACAAACGCTAGCTTGCCTTACAAGAAAAAAACTCTGCTTTTGAGAAAAGGGCACTCTTCTACTCTAATGTGTTTCCTATGGGTTCGATCAGTGAGCTTACAGTACAAAAGAACTGTGCTTCCTACACACACGGGCCATATCTAGTTCAAATCTGCTTAGGAAACTGACAAGAACAGTAGCTCCTCTTCAGTCCAATACACTGAACTTGATGGGAACAGACGCGAGTCCTCTTTGCACTGTGTGTGGCAATGGGAGGGCAATAGTGACTTTCCTTACCAGAAAACAACTCTTGCTCGTAGGACCAGAAACTGCAAGTGACTCAACTCCATTTAGGACTGGGAAAGAAACGCTAGCTCGCGTTACAAGAAACACATTCTGCTTTTGAGAAAAGAGCACTCTTCTACTCTACTGTGTTTCTTATAGGGCCAGAACAGAAAGCTTGCTCAGAACAAAAGAACTGTGCTTCCTACACACACGGGCCATATCTAGTTGAATTCTGCTTAGGAAAACTGACAAGAACAGTATTTCCTCTTCAGTCAAAATACACTGTATATGCTGGGAACAGACACCAGTGCTATTTGCCCTGTGCATGACAATGGGAGCGCAACAGTGACTCTTCTTACCAGAAAAAAACTCTTGCTCATACGACCAGAAACTGCATGTGATTCAACTCCATTTAGGACTGGGAAACAAAGGCTAGCTCGCCTTACAAGAAACACACTCTGCTTTTGATAAAAGAGCACTCTTCTACTCTACTGTGTTTCCTATAGGGCCAGAACAGTGAGCTTGCTCAGAACAAAAGAACTTTGCTTCCTACACACACGGGCCATATCTGGTTCAACTCTGCTTAGGAAACTGACAAGAACAGTAGCTCCTCTTCAGTCCAATACACTGTACTTGCTGGGAACAGACGCAAGTGCTATTTGAACTGTGTATGGCAATGGGAGCGCAATAGTGACTTTCCTTAACAAAAAAAACAACTCTTGCTCATAGGACAAGAAACTGCATGTGATTCAACTCCATTTAGAACTGGGAAAACAAACGCTAGCTCGCCTTACAAGAAACACACTCTGCTTTTGAGAAAAGAGCACTCTTCTTCTCTACTGTGTTTCCTATAGGGCCAAAACAGAGAGCTTGCTCAGAACAAAATAACTGTGCTTCCTACATACATGGCCATATCTAGTTCAATTCTGCTGAGGAAACTGACAAGAAACAATAGATCCTTTTCAGTCCAATACACTGTACAGGCTGGGAACAGACGCGAGTGCTATTTGTACTGTGTATGGCAATGGGAGCCCAATAGTGACTCTTCTTACCAGAAAACTACTCTTGCTCGTGGGACCAAAAACTGCATGTGACTCAACTCCATTTAGGACTGGGAAACAAACGCTAGCTCGCCTTACAAGAAACACACTCTGCTTTTGATAAAAGAGCACTCTTCTACTCTACTGTGTATCCTATGGGGTCCGAACAGTGAGCTTTCTCAGAACAAAAGAACTGTGCTTCCTACACACACGGGCCATATCCAGTTCAACTCTGCTTAGGAAACTGACAAGAACAGTAGCTCCTCTTCAGTCCAATACACTGTACTTGCTGGAAACAGACGCCAGTGCTATTTGCAGTGTGTATGGCAATGGGAGCGCAATAGTGACTCTTCTTACCAGAAAAAACTCTTGCTCTTAGACCACAAAGTGCATGTGACTCAACTCCATTTAGGACTGGGAAACAAACGCTAGCTCTGCTCACAAGAAACACACTCTGCTTTTGAGAAAAGAGCACTCTTCTACTCTACTGTGCTTCCTATAGGGCCAGAACAGTGAGCTTGATCAGAAAAAGAGAGCTGTGCTTCCTACACACACGGCCATATCTAGTTCAACTCTGCTTAGGAAACTGACAAGAACAGTAGCTCCTCTTCAGTCCAATAGACTGTACATGCTGGGAACAGAAGCCAGTGCTATTTGCACTGTGTACGACAATGGGAGCGTAATAGTGACTCTTCTTACCAGAAAACAGCTCTTGCTCGTTGGACAAGAAACTGCATGGGATTCAACTCCATTTAGGACTGGGAAACAACTCTAGCTTGCCTTACAAGATACACACTCTGCTTTTGAGAAAAGAGCACTCTTCTACTCTACTGTGTTTCCCATGTGGTCTGAACAGTGAGCTTGCTCAGAACAAAAGAACTGTGCTTCCTATACACATGGGCCATATCTAATTCAACTCTGCTTAGGAAACTGACAGGAACAGTAGCTCATCTTCAGTCCAATACAGTGTATTTGCTGGGAACAGACGCGTGTGCTATTTGCCCTGTGTATGGCAATGGGAGCGCAATAGTGACTCTTCTTACCAGAAAACAACTCTTGCTCATAGGAACACAAACTGCATGTGACTCAACTCCATTTAGGACAGGGAAACAAACGCTAGCTCACCATCCAAGAAACACACTCTGCTTTTGTGAAAAGAGCACTCTTCTACTCTACTCTGTTTCCTATGGGGTCCGCACAGTGAGCTGGTTCAGAACAAAAGAACTGTGCTTGCTACACACAGTCCATAGCTAATTCAATTCTGCTTAGGAACCTGACAAGAAGAGTAGATCCTCTTCAGTTCAATACTTTGTACATGCTGGGAACCGATGCCAGTGCTATTTGCCCTGTGTATGACAATGGGAGCACAATAGTGACTCTTCTTACCAGAAAACAACTCTTGCTCATGGGACCAGAAACTGCATGTGATTCAACTCCATTTAAGACTGGGAAACAAACGCTAGCTCGCCTTACAAGAAACACACTCTGCTTTTCAAAAAAGAGCACTCTTCTACTCTACTGTGTTTCCTATGGTGTCCGAACAGTGAGCTTGCTCAGAACAAAAGAACTGTGCTTCCTACACACACGGGCCATATCTAGTTCAACTCTGCTTAGAAAACTGACAAGAACAGTAGCTTCTCTTCAGTCCAAAACATTGTACTTGCTGGGAACAGGCGCCAGTGCTATTTGCTCTGTGTATGGCAATGGGAGCGCAATAGTGACTCTTCTTACCAGAAAACAACTCTTGCTCGTAGGACCAGCAACTGCATGGGATTCAACTCCATTTCTTACTGGGAAGCAAATACTAGCTCGCCTTTCAAGAAACACAATCTAATTTTGAGAAAAGAGCACTCATCTACTCTACTGTGTTTCCTATGGTGTCTGCACAGTGTGCTTTCTCAGAACAAAAGAACTGTGTTTCCTACACACACGGGACATAACTATTTCAATTCCTCTTAGGAAAATGACAAGAACAGTAGCTCCTCTTCAGTCCAATACACTTTACTTGCTGGGAACAGACGCGAGTGCTATTTTCACTATGTATGGCAATGGGTGCGCAATAGTGACTTTCCTTACCAGAAAACAACTCTTGCTCATAGGACCAGAAACTGCATGTGATTCAACTCCATTTAGGACTGGGAAACAAACGCTAGCTCGCCTTAAAAGAAACACACTCTGCTTTTGAGAAAAGAGCACTCTACTACTCTACTGTGCTTCCTATAGGGCCAGAACAGTGAGCTTGATCAGAAGAAGAGAACTGTGCTTCCTACACACACGGCCATATCTAGTTCAATTCTGCTTAGGAAACTGACAAGAACAGTAGAACATCTTCAGTCCAATAGACGGTACATGCAGGGAACAGACACGAGTGCTATTTGCACTGTGTATGACAATGGGAGCGCAATAGTGACTCTTCTTACCAGAAAACAGCTCTTGCTCGTTGGACAAGAAACTGCATGGGATTCAACTCCATTTAGGACTGGGATACAAACTCTAGCTTGCCTTACAAGACACACACTCTGCTTTTGAGAAAAGAGCACTCTTCTACTCTACTGTGTTTCCTATGGGGTCCGAACAGTGAGCTTGCTCAGAACAAAAGAACTGTGCTTCCTATACACATGGGCCATATCTAATTCAACTCTGCTTAGGAAACTGACAGGAACAGTAGCTCATCTTCAGTCCAATACAGTGTATTTGCTGGGAACAGACGCGTGTGCTATTTGCCCTGTATATGGCAATGGGAGCGCAATAGTGACTCTTCTTACCAGAAAACAACTCTTGCTCATAGGACCACAAACTGCATGTGACTCAACTCCATTTAGGACAGGGAAACAAACGCTAGCTCACCTTCCAAGAAACACACTCTGCTTTTGAGAAAAGAGCACTGTTCTACTCTACTTTGTTTCCTATGGGGTCCCAACAGTGAGCTTGCTCAGAACAAAAGAACTGTGCTTCCTACACACACGGCCATATCTAATTCAATTCTGCTTAGGAACCTGACAAGAACAGTAGATCCTCTTCAGTTCAATACATTGTACATGCTGGGAACCGATGCCAGTGCTATTTGCCCTGTGTATGACAATGGGAGCGCAATAGTGATTTTCCTTACTAGAAAACAACTCTTGCTGGTAGGACCAAAAACTGCATGTGATTCAACTCCATTTAGGACTGGGAAACAAACGCTAGCTCGCCTTACAAGAAACACACTCTGCTTTTGAAAAAAGAGCACTCTTCTACTCTACTGTGTTTCCTATAGGGCCAGAACAGAGAGCTTGCTCAGAACAAAAGAACTGTGCTTCCTACATACAGGGCCATATCTAGTTCAATTCTGCTTAGGAAACTGAAAAGAACAATAGATCCTTTTCAGTCCAATACACTGTAAATGCTGGGAACAGACGCGAGTGCTATTTGCCCTGTGTATGACAATGGGAGCGCAATAGTGACTCTTCTTACCAGAAAAAAACTCTTGCTCGTAGGACCAGAAACTGCATGTGATTCAACTCCATATAGGACTGGGAAAAAAACACTAGCTGGCCTTACAAAAAACACACTCTGCTTTTGAGAAAAAGCACTCTTCTACTCTACTGTGTTTCCTATAGGGCCAGAACAGAGAGCTTGCTCAGAACAAAAGAATTGTGCTTCCTACATACAGGGACATATCTAGCTCAATTCTGCTTAGGAAACTGACAAGAACAATAGATCCTTTTCAGTCCAATACACTGTACATGCTTGGAACAGACGCGAGTGCTATTTGCCCTGTGTATGACAATGTGAGCGCAATAGTGACTCTTTGTACCAGAAAACAAATCTTGCTCGTAGGACCAGCAACTGCATGTGATTCAACTCCATTTAGGACTGGGAAACAAACGCTAGCTCGCCTTACAAGAAACAAACTCTGCTTTTGAGAAAAGAGCACTCTCCTACTCTACTGTGTTTCCTATGGGGTCCGAACAGTGAGGTTGCTCAAAAAAAAATGAACTGTGCTTCCTACACACACGTGACATATCTAGTTCAACTCTGCTTACGAAACTGACAAGAACAGTAGCTCCTCTTCAGTCCAATACACTGTACTTGCTAGAAACAGACACGAGTGCTATTTGCACTGTGTATGGCAAAGGGAGCACAATAGTGACTTTCCTTACCAGAAAACAACTCTTGCTGGTAGTACCAAAAACTGCTCCTCTTCAGTCCAATACACTGTACTTGCTAGAAACAGACACGAGTGCTATTTGCACTGTGTATGGCAATGGAAGCACCATAGTGACTTTCCTTACCAGAAAACAACTCTTGCTCGTAGCAACAGAAACTTCATGGGATTCAACTCCATTTAGGACTGGGAAACAAATGCTAGCTCGCCTTACAAGAAACACACTCTGCTTTTGAGAAAAGAGCACTCTTCTACTCTAAAGTGTTTCCTATAGGGCCAGAACAGTGAGCTTGCTGAGAACAAAAGAACTGTGCTTCCTACACCCACGGGCCATATCTAGTTCAACTCTGCTTAGGAAACTAACAAGAACAGTAGCTCCTCTTCAGTACGATACACTGTAATAGCTGGGAACACACGCGAGTGCTATTTGCACTTTGTATGTCAATGAGAGCGCAATAGTGACTTTCCTTACCAGAAAACAACTCTTGCTCATAGGACCAGAAACTGCATGTGATTCAACTCCATTTAGGACTGGGAAACAAATGCTAGCTCGCCTTACATGAAACACACACTGCTTTTGAGAAAAGAGCACTCTTCTACTCTACTGTGTTTCCTGTGGGGTCCGAAAAGTGAGCTTGCTCAGAACAAAAGAACTGTGCTTCCTACACACACGGGCCATATCTAGCTCAACTCTGCTTAGGAAACTGACATGAACAGTAGATCCTCTTCAGTCCAATACACTGTACTTGCTGGGAACAGATGCAAGTGCTATTTGCACTGTGTATGACAATGGGAGTGCAATAGTGACTCTTCTTACCAGAAAAAAACTCTTGCTCATAGGACCAAAAACTGCATATGTCTCAAATCCATTTAGGACTGGGAAAGAAACGCTAGCTCGCCTTACAAGAAAAACACTCTGCTTTTGAGAAAAGAGCATTCTTCTAATGTACTGTGTTTCCTATAGGGCCAGAACAGTGAGCTTCCTCAGAACAAAAGAACTGTGCTTCCTGCACACATGGGCCATATCTATTCAATTCTGCTTAGGAAACTGACAACAACAGTAGATCCTCTTCAGTCCAATACACTGTACATGCTGGGAACAGACGCCAGTACTATTTGCACTGTGTATGACAATGGGAGCACAATATTGACTCTTCTTACCAGAAAACAACTCTTGCTCCTAGGACCAGAAACTGCATGTGATTCAACTCCATTTAAGACTGGGAAACAAATGCTAGCTCGCCTTACAAGAAAAACACTCTGCTTTTGAGAAAAGAGCACTCTTCTACTCTTCTGTGTTTCCTATAGGGCCAGAACAGTGAGCTTGATCAGAACAAAAGAACTGTGCTTCTTTCACACGGGCCATATCTAGTTCAACTCTGCTTAGGAAACTGACAAGAACAGTAGCTCCTCTTCAGTCCGATACACTGTACTTTCTGGGAATGGACCGAGTGCTATTTGCACTATGTATGGCAATGGGAGCGCAATAGTGACTTTCCTTACCAGAAAACAACTCTTGCTCCTAGGACCAGAAACTGCATGTGATTCAACTCCATTTAGGACTGGGAAACAAATGCTAGCTCGCCTTACATGAAACACACTCTGCTTTTGAGAAAAGAGCACTCTTCTACTCTACTGTGTTTCCTATGGGGTCCAAACAGTGAGCTTGCTCAGAACAAAAGAACTGTGCTTCCTACACACGGACCATATCTATTTCAACTCTGCTTAGGGAACTGACAGTACAGTAGCTCCTATTCAGTCCAATACACTGTACTTCCTGGGAACAGACGCGAGTGCTATTTGTAATGTGTATGGCAATGGGAGCACAATAGTGACTTTCCTTACCAGAAAACAACTCTTGCTCGTAGGACCAGAAACTGCATGTGATTCAACTCCATTTAGGACTAGGAAACAAACGCTAGCTCGCCTTACAAGAAATACACTCTGCTTTTGAGAAAAGAGCACTGCTGTGGGATGTATGGCAAATGTGTTGCTAATTAATCAATAAAACACTGATTGGCCGTTGGCTAGGCAGGAAGTGTAGGCGGGGCAAGGAGGAGAATAAAGCAGGGAAGTGGAAGGCTGAGAGAGAGACACTGCCAGCCCCCATCAGGACAAGGAAGATGTAAGGTACCAGTAAGCCATGAGCCATGTGGCAAAGTAAAATTTAATAGAAATCTGCTAAATATAAGAGTAAGAGCTAGACAATAACAGGCCTTAGCTAATGGCCAAGCAGTTTAAATAATGTAAGAGTCTTTGTGTTTATTTTATAAGTGGGCTCTGAGACTGGCGGGACTTGGTGGTGGGACCTGGAGAGAAATTCTCCAGCAACAAATGGCGTCCAATGTGTTGGCAAGAGTTTCCACCTAAAAACTGAGAAAAAAGATTCTAAAACGGAGCTAAAAACAGCTCCTAGTTGTCTCTTTCAAGCTAGTTGCAGCCTGCGTGTTTGAGCTACTATGGCGGGTTCCTGGCGTGCATGCTTGACCTGCAGTATGGCGGGAATGAGGCCTCTGCAAGTGGCACATTAAGCTGTGTGGTGGATTTAGCCTTTGCTAGTACAAAACAAAACAAAAAAAAAAGAGATTTCTGGGCTACACGCTGCTTTGATAGAAGCAGAGACCCACTATTTCTGAGAGTTGATGGCTCCCAGAGCTGGTGGAAAACGTAGCCATGTTGGGAAGCCGAGGTGGGCGGAGCCAGCAGCCACAGCTGCTGCAGTTTAAAGCAATAGATTCACAATAAGACAGATTCAGATGTAATAGTTTACAATGTGTGTAAAAGATACGTAGGCTTGAAAGAGACAAAAAAGGTGATATATAGAGTTATAGAAACAAATACATAGTTTTAAAAAATAAAGTCATTAAAGAGACAGTAAAGGTAGTATAAAAAATAAGCCACGTAAAAATGGATATTACACAGAGAATCTGGATTGTGTTGTCGTTGGGACTTTTAACTGCAGAAAAACATTTGATTGTAAAAGCTGTAGAGTTATGCCAAAATGTATATTTTAAAGATACCTTGACTTCAAAATTTGGATGTAAGGATTTGTTGCTTTGGAAAAGAGTCTCTTTTGTTTCCACAGAAAGCCAGAGGCTATGGATTTGTTCAAGATTAAGATACATCAGGTTTGACCAGCCAAGACCCCCTGAAGGTCTCCTATGACACCATGGCCCAGATGATCCAACATCCATAATGTTTTAAAGGCATCTGGCTCAGACGATACAGCCTCATGGACTATTCCATAATTCTAAATTTTTTTTTGTTTCCCCACAAGATACAGCGCCCCCTTCCAGCAGGAAGTAGTAAGAGAAGCTACGCCCAAATTCCCAAATTATATGTAATTTTACTTTGTTAAGGTTAAAACCTTCCTTTTTGAAAAAAAAAGGGGGAAGTGCTGTGGGATGTATGGCAAATGTGTTGCTAATTAATCAATAAAACACTGATTGGCCGTTGGCTAGGCAGGAAGTGTAGGCGGGGCAAGGAGGAGAATAGAGCGGGGAAGTGGAAGGCTGAGAGAGAGACACTGCCAGCCGATATCAGGACAAGGAAGATGTAAGGTACCAGTAAGCCATGAGCCATGTGGCAAAGTAAAGATTAATAGAAATGGGCTAAATATAAGAGTAAGAGATAGACAATAACAGGCCTGAGCTAATGGCCAAGCAGTTTAAATAATGTAAGAGTCTGTGTGTTTACTTTATAAGTGGGCTCTGAGATTTGCGGGACTTGGTGGTGGGAGCTGGAGAGAAATTCTACAGCAACAGAGCACTCTTCTATTCTACTGTGTTTCCTATGGGGTCCAAACAGTGAGCTTGCTCAGAACAAAAAAACTGTGCTTCCTACACACATGGACCATATCTAGTTCAACTCTGCTTAGGAAACTGACAAGAACAGTAGCTCCTATTCAGTCCAATACACTGTACTTGCTGGGAACAGACGCGAGTGCTATTTGCACTGTGTATGGAATTTGGAGCACAATAGTGACTCTTCTTACCAGAAAACAACTCTTGCTCGTAGGAACAAAAACTGCCTGTGACTCAACTCCATTTATGACTGGGAAAGAAACGCGAGCTCGCCTTACAAGAAACACACTCTGCTTTAGAGAAAAGAGCACTCTTCTACTCTACTGTGTTTCCTATAGGGCCAGAACAGTGAGCTTGCTCAGAACAAGAGAACTGTGCTTCCTACACACACGGGAAATATCTCGTTCAACTCTGCTTAGGAAACTGACAAGAACAGTAGATCCTCTTCAGTCCAATACACTGTACTTGCTGGGAACAGACGCGAGTGCTATTTGCACTGTGTATGGCAGTGGGAACACAATAGTGACTTTACTTACCAGAAAACAACTCTTGCTCGTAGGACGAGAAACTGCATGTGATTCAACTCCATTTAGGACTGGGAAACAAACGCTAGCTCGCATTACAAGAAACACACTCTGCTTTTGAGAAAAGAGCTCTCTTCTACTCTACTGTGTTTCCTATAGTGAAAGAACAGTGAGCTTGCTCAGAACAAAGAACTGTGCTTCCTACACACATGGCCGTATCTAGTTCAATTCTGCTTAGGAACCTGACAAGAACAGTAGATCCTCTTCAGTCCAATACACGGTACATGCTGGGAACAGACGCCAGTGCTATTTGCCCTATGTAAAACAATGGGAGCACAATAGTGACTCTTCTTACCAGAAAACAACTCTTGCTCGTAGGACCAGAAACTGCATGTGATTCATCTCCATTTAGGACTGGGAAACAAACGCTAGCTCGCCTTACAAGAAACAAACTCTGCTTCTGAGAAAAGAGCACTCTTCTACTCTTCTGTGTTTCCTATAGGGCCAGGACAGTGAGCTTGCTCAGAATAAAAGAATTGTGCTTTCTACACACACGGGCCATATCTAGTTCAACTCTGCTTAGGAGACTGACAAGAACAGTAGCTCCTCTTCAGTCCAATACACTGTACTTGCTGGGAACAGACGTGAGTGCTATTTGCACTGTTTATGGCAAAGGGAGAAAAATAGTGACTTTCCTTTCCAGAAAACATCCCTTGTTGGTTGGACCAGAAACTGCATGTGATTCAACTCCATTTTGGACTGGGAAACACACGCTAGCTCGCCTTACAAGAAACACATTCTGCTTTTGAGAAAAGAGCACTCTTCTATTCTACTGTATTTCCTATGGGGTTCGAAGAGTGAGCTTGCTCAGAACAAAAAAACTGTGCTTCCTACACACACGGGCCATATCTAGTTCAACTCTGGTTAGGAAACTGACAAGAGCAGTAGCTCCTCTTCAGTCCAATACACTGTACTTGCTGGGAACAGTCACGAGTGCTATTTGCACTGTGTATGGCAAAAGGAGCACAATAGTGACTTTCCTTTCCAGAAAACACCTCTTGCTCGTAGGACCAGAAACTGCATGTGATTCAACTCCATTTAGGACTGGGAAACAAACGCAAGCTCGCCTTACAAGAAACACACTCTGCTTTTGAGAAAAGAGCACTCTTCTACTCTACTGTGTTTCCAATAGTCCAGAAGAGTGAGCTTGCTCTGAACAAATGAACTGTGCTTCCTACACACACAGGCCATATCTAGTTCAACTCTGCTAAGGAAACTGACAAGAACTGTAGATCCTCTTCAGTCCAATACACTGTACATGCTGGGAACAGATGCCAGTGCTATTTGCCCTGTGTATGACAATGGGAGCGCAAAAGTGACTCTTCTCATCAGAAAACAACTCTTGCTCATAGGACCAGAAACTGCATGTGATTGAACTCCATTTAGGACTGGGAAACAATCGCTAGCTCGCCTTACAAGAAACACATTCTTCTTTTGAGAAAAGAGCACTCTTCTACTCTACTGTTTCCTACAGGGCCAGAAGAGTGAGCTTGCTCAGAACAAAAGAAGTGTACTTCCTGCACACACGGGCCATATCTAGTTCAACTTTGCTTAGGAAACTGACAAGAACAGTAGATCCTCTTCAGTCCAATACACTGTACATCCTGGGAACAGACGCGAGTCCTATTTGCCCTGTGTATGGCAATGGGAACACAATAGTGACTCTTCTTACTAGAAAACAACTCTTGCTTGTAGGACCAGAAACTGCATGTGATTCAACTCCATTTAGGACTGGGAAACAAACGCTAGCTCGCCTTACAAGAAACACACTCTGCTTTTGAGAAAAGAGCACTCTTCTACTCTACTGTGTTTCCTATAGGGCCAAAACAGTGAGCTTGCCCAGAACAAAAGAACTGTGCTTCCTACACACACCGGCCATATCTAGTTCAACTCTGCTTAGGAAACTGAGAGGAACAGTAGATCCTCTTCAGTCCAATACACTGTAAATGCTGGGAACAGACGCCAGTGCTATTTGCCCTGTGCATGACAATGGGAGCGCAATAGTGACTCTTCTTACCAGAAAACAACTCTTGCTCCTAGGATCAGAAACTGCATGTGATTCAACTCCATTTAGGACTGGGAAACAAACGCTAGCTCGCCTTACAAGAAACACACTCTGCTTTTGAGAAAAGAGCTCTCTTCTAATCTACTGTGTTTCCTATGGGGTCTGAACAGTGAGCTTGCTCAGAACAAAAGAACTGTGCTTCCTACACACACGGGCCATATCTAGTTCAACTCTGCTTAGGAAACTGACAAGAACAGTAGCTCCTCTTCAGTCCAATACACTGTACTTGCTGGGAGCAGACGCGAGTGCTATTTGCACTGTGAATGGCAAAGGGAGCGAAATAGTGACTCTTCTTACCAGAAAACAACTCTTGCTCGTAGGACCAGAAACTGCATGGGATTCAACTCCATTTCTGACTGGGAAACAAACACTAGCTCGCCTTACAAAAAACACACTCTGCTTTTGAGAAAAGAGCACTCTTCTCCTCTACAGTGTTTCCTATGGGATCCGAACAGTGAGCTTGCTGAGAACAAAAGAACTGTGCTTCCTACACACACGGGCCATATCTAGTTCAATTCTGCTTAGGAAATTGACAAGAACAGTAGCTCATCTTCAGTCCAATACACTGTACTTGCTGCGAAAAGACGTGAGTGCTATTTGCACTGTGTATGGCAATGGGAGCGCAATAGTGACTGTTCTTACCAGAAAACAACTCTTGCTAGTAGGACCAAAAACTGCTTGTGATTCAACTCCATTTTGGACTGGGAAACAAACACTATCTCGCCTTACAAGAAACACACTCTGGTTTGGAGAAAAGATAAATCTTCTACTCTACTGTTTTTCCTATATTGCGAGAACAGTGAGTTTTCTCAGAACAAAAGAACTGTGCTTCCTCAGAAACGGGCCATATCTAGTTCAACTCTGCTTAGGAAACTGACAAGAACAGTAGCTCCTCTTCAGTCCAATACACTGTACATGCTGGGAATAGACGCCAGTGCTATTTGCCCTGTGTTTGACAATGGGAGCGCAACAGTGACTCTTCTTACCAGAAAACAACTCTTGCTCGTAGGACCAGAAACTGCATGTGATTCAACTCCATTTAGGACTGGGAAACAAACGCTAGCTGGCCTTACAAGAAACACACTCTCCTTTTGAGAAAAGAGCACTCTTCTATTCTACTGTGTTTCCTATAGGGCCAGAATAGTGAGCTTGCTAAGAACAAAAGAACTGTGCTTCCTACACACACGGGCTATATCTAGTTCAACTCTGCTTAGGAAACTGACAAGAACAGTTGGTCCTCTTCAGTCCAATACACTGTACTTGCTGTGAACAGACTCGAGTGCTATTTGCACTGTGTATGGCAATGGGAATGCAATAGTGACTCTTCTTACCAGAAAACAAATCTTGCTCATAGGACCCAAAACTACATGTGATTCAACTCCATTTAGAATTGGGAAACAAATGCTAGCTCGCCTTACAAGAAACACACTCTACTTTTGAGAAAAGAGAACTCTTCTACTCTACTGTGTTTCCTATAGGGCCAGAATAGTAGCTTGGTCAGAAAAAAAGAACTGTGCTTCCTACACAAACGGCATTATCTAGTTCAATTCTGCTTGGGAAACTGACAAGAACAGTAGATCCTCTTCATTCCAATACACTGTACATGCTGGGAATAGAGGCCAGTGCTATTTGCCCTGTGTTTGACAATGGGAGCGCAACAGTGACTCTTCTTACCAGAAAACAACTCTTGCTCATAGGACCAGAAACTGCATGTGATTCAACTCCATTTAGGACTGGGAAACAAACGCTAGCTCGCCTTACAAGAAACACACTCTGCTTTTGAGAAAAGAGCACTCTTCTACTCTACTGTTTTTCCTATAGGGCCAGAATAGTGAGCTTGCTAAGAACAAAAGAACTGTGCTTCCTACACACACGGGCTATATCTAGTTCAACTCTGCTTAGGAAACTGACAAGAACAGTTGGTCCTCTTCAGTCCAATACACTGTACATGCTGGGAACAGACGCCAGTGCTATTTGCCCTGTGTATGATAATGGGAGCGCAATAGAGACTCTTCTTACCAGAAAACAACTCTTGCTCGTAGGACCCGAAACTGCATGGGATTCAACTCCATTTCAGACTGGGAAACAAACGCTAGCTTGCCTTACAAGAAACACACTCTGCTTTTGAGAAAACAGCACTCTTCTACTCTACTGTGTTTCCTATGGGGTCTGAACAGTGTGCTTGCTCAGAACAAAAGAACTGTGTGCTTCCTACACACAGGGGCCATATCTAGTTCAACTCTGCTTAGGAAACTGACAAGAACAGTAGCTCATCTTCAGTCCAATACACTGTATTTGCTGCGAACAGACGCGAGTGCTATTTGCACTGTGTATAGCAATGGGATCGCAATAGTGACTCTTCTTACCAGAAAACATCTCTTGCTCGCAGGAACAAAAACTACATGTGATTCAACTCCATTTAGGACTGGGAAACAAACGCTAGATCGCCTTACAAGAAACACACTCTGCTTTTGAGAAAAGAGCACTCTTCTACTCTATTGTGTTTCCTATAGGGCCAAAACAGTGAGCTTGCTCAGAACAAAAGAACTGTGCTTCCTACACACACGGTCATATCTAGTTAAATTCTGCTTAAAAAACTGACAAGAATAGTAGATCCTCTTCAGTCCAATACACTGTACTTGCTGGGAACAGACGCGAGTGCTATTTGCCCTGTGTATGACAATGGGAGCGCAATAGTGATTCTTCTTACCAGAAAACAACTCTTGCACGTAGGACCAGAAACTGCATGGGAATCAACTCCATTTCTGACTGGGAAACAAACACTAGCTCGCCTTACAAGAAACACACTCTGCTTTTGAGAAAAGAGCACTCTTCTACTCTACAGTGTTTCCTATGGGATCCGAACAGTGAGCTTGCTGAGAACAAAAGAACTGTGCTTCCTACACACACGGGCCATATCTAGTTCAATTCTGCTTAGGAAATTGACAAGAACAGTAGCTCATCTTCAATCCAATACACTGTACTTGCTGCGAACAGACGTGAGTGCTATTTGCACTGTGTATGGCAATGGGAGCGCAATAGTGACTCTTCTTACCAGAAAACAACTCTTGCTCGTAGGACCAAAACTGCTTGTGATTCAACTCCATTTAGGACTGGGAAACAAACGCTAGCTCATCTTAAAAGAAACACACTCTGCTTTTGAGAAAAAAGCACTCTTCTACTCTACTGTGTTTCCTATAGGGCAAGAACAGTGAGCTTGCTCAGAACAAAAGAACTGTGCTTCCTACACACACGGGCTATATCTAGTTCAACTCTGCTTAGGAAACTGACAAGAACAGTAGCTCCTCTTCAGTCCAATACACTGTACTTGCTGGGAGCAGACGCGAGTGCAATTTGCACTGTGTATTGCAATGGTAGCACAATAGTGACTCTTCTTACCAGAAAACAACTCTTGCTCGCAGGACCAGAAACTGCATGTGATTCAACTCCATTATGGACTGGGAAACAAACGCTAGCTCGCCTTACAAGAAACACACTCTGCTTTTGAGAAAAGAGCACTCTTCTACTCTTCTGTGTTTCCTATTGGGCCAAAAGGATGAGCTTGCTCTGAACAAATGATTTGTGCTTCCTTAACACATGGGCCATATATAGTTCAACTCTGCTTAGTAAACTGACAAGAACAGTAGCTCCTCTTCAGTCTAATACACTGTACTTGCTGGGAACAAACGCGAGTGCTATTTGCCCTGTGTATGGGAATGGGAGTGCAATAGTGACTCTCCTTACCAGAAAACAACTCTTGCTTGTAGGACCAGAAACTGCATGTGATTCAACTCCTTTAGGACTTGGAAACAAACGCTAGCTTGCCTTAGAAGAAACACACTCTGCTTTTGAGAAAAGAGTACTCTTCTACTCTACTGTGTTTCCTATAGGGCCAGAACAGTGAGCTTGCTCAGAAAAAAAGAACTGTGCTTCCTACACACACAGGCCATATCTAGTTCAACTCTGCTTAGGAAACTGACAAGAACAGTAGATCCTCTTCTGTCCAATACACTGTACTTGCTGGGAACAGACACGAGTGCTATTTGCACTGTGTATGGCAATGGTAGCACAATAGTGACTCTTCTTACCAGAAAAAAACTCTTGCTCGTAGGACCAGAAACTGCATGTGATTCAACTCCATTTAGGACTGGGAAACAAACGACAGCTCGCCTTACAAGAAACACACTCTGCTTTTGAATAAAGAGCACTCTTCTACTCTTCTGTGTTTCCTTTAGGTCCAGAACAGTGAGCTTGCTCAGAACAACAGAACTGTGCTTCCTACACACGGGCCATATCTACTTCAACTCTGCTTAGGAAACAGACAAGAACAGTAGCTCCTCTTCTGTCCAATACTCTGTACTTGCTGGGAACAGACGCCAGTGTTATTTGCGCTGTGTATGGAAATGGGAGCACAATAGTGACTCTTTTTACCAGAAAACAACTGTTGCTCCTAGGAACAGAAACTGCATGTGATTCAACTCCATTTAGGACTGGGAAACAAACGCTAGTTCGCCTTACAACAAACACAATCTGCTTTTGAGAAAAGAGCCCTCTTCTACTCTACTGTGTTTCCTATAGGGCCAGAACAGTGAGCTTGCTCAGAACAAAAGAACTGTGCTTCCTAAACACAGGGGCCATATCTAGTTCAACTCTGCTTAGGAAACTGACAAGAACAGTAGCTACTCTTCAATCCAATACACTGTACTTGCAGTTAGCAGACGCGAGTGCTATTTGCACTGTGTATGGCAATGGGAGCACAATAGTGACTCCTCTTACCAGAAAACAACTCTTGCTTGTAGGGCCAGAAACTGTATGAGATTCAACTCCGTTTCTGACTGGGAAACAAACACTAGCCAGCCTTACAAGAAACACACTCTGCTTCTGAAAAGAGCACTCTTCTACTATACTGTGTTTCCTATGGGGTCCGAACAGTGAGCTTGCTCAGAACAAAGAAATGTGCTTCCTACACACACGGGCCATATCTAGTTCAACTCTGCTTAGGAAACTGACAAGAACAGTAGATCCTCTTCAGTCCAATACACTGTACATGCTGGGAAGAGATGCGAGTGCTATTTGCCCTGTGTATGGCAATGGGAGCGCAATAGTGACTCTTCTTAGCAGAAAACAACTCTTGCTTGTAGCACCAGAAACTGCATGTGATTCAAGTCCATTTAGGACTTGGAAAGAAACGCTAGCTCGCCTTAGGAGAAACACAGTCTGCTTTTGAGAAAAGAGCACTCTTCTACTCTACTGTGTTTCCTATAGGGCCAGAACAGTGAGCTTGCTCAGAACAAAAGAACTGTGCTTCCTGCACACATGGGCCATATCTAGTTCAACTCTGCTTAGGAAACTGACAAGAGCAGTAGCTCCTCTTCAGTCCAATACACTGTACTTAATGGGAACAGACGCGAGTGCTATTTGCACAGTGTATGGCAAAGGGAGCACAATAGTGACTTTCCTTTCCAGAAAACAAGTCATGCTCGTAGGACAGAAACTCCATGTGAATCAACTCCATTTAGGACTGGGAAACAAACGCTAGCTCGCCTTACAGGAAAAACACTCTGCTTTTGTGAAAAGACCACTCTTCTACTCTACTGTGTTTCTTATAGGCCAGAAGAGTGAGCTTGCTCAGAACAAAAGAACTGTGCTTCCTACACACACGGGCTATATATAGTTCAACTCTGTTTAGGAAACTGACAAGAACAGTAGCTCCTCTTCAGTCCAATACACTGTACTTGCTGGGAGCAGACGCGAGTGCTATTTGAACTGTGTATGGCAATGGGAGCGCAATAGTGACTCTTCTTACCAGAAAACAACTCTTGCTGGTAGGACCAGAAACTGCATGGGATTCAACTCCATTTAGGACTGGGAAACAAAAGCTAGCTCGCCTTACAAGAAACACACTCTGCTTTTGAGAAAAGAGCAATCTTCTACTCTACTTTGTTTGCTATAGTGCCAAAACAGTGAGCTTGCTCAGAACAAAAGAACTGTGCTTCCTACACACACGGGCCGTATCTATTTCAACTCTGCTTAGGAGACTGACAAGAACAGTAGCTCCTCTTCTATCCAATACACTGTACTTGCAAAGAACATTAGCGAGAGTTGTTAGCACTGTGTATGGCAATAGAAGCGCAATAGTGACTCTTCTTACCAGAAAACAACTCTTGCTCATAGGACAAGAAACTGCATGTAATTCAACTCCATTTAGGACTGGGAACAAAATGCTTGCTCACCTTACCAGAAACACACTCTGCTTTTGAGAAAAGAGCACTCTTCTATTCTACTGTGTTTCCTATGGGGTCCGAACAGTGAGCTTGCTCAGAACAAAAGAACTGTGTTTCCTACACACACGGGTCATATCTAGTTCAATTCTGCTTAGGAAATTGACAAGAACAGTAGCTCATCTTCAGTCCAATACTCTGTACTTGCTGCGAACAGACATGAGTGCTGTTTGCACTGTGTATGGCAATGGGAGCGCAATAGTGACTGTTCTTACCAGAAAACAACTCTTGCTCGTAGGACCAAAAACTGCTTGTGATTCAACTCCATTTTGTACTGGGAAACAAACACTATCTCGCCTTACAAGAAACACACTCTGGTTTTGAGAAAAGATAACTCTTCTACTCTACTGTGTTTCCTATATTGCCAGAACAGTGAGTTTTCTCAGAACAAAAGAACTGTGCTTCCTACACCAACGGACCATATCTAGTTCAACTCTGCTTAGGAAACTGACAAGAACAGTAGCTCCTCTTCAGTCCAATACAGTGTACTTGCTGGGAACAGACGCGAGTGCTATTTGCAGTGTATGTAGCAATTGGAGCACAATACTGAATCTTCTTACCAGAAAACAACTCTTGCTCTTAGGACCAGAAACTGCATGGGATTCAACTCCATTTCGGACTTGGAAACAAACGCTAGCTCGCCTTACAAGAAACACACTCTGCTTTTGAGAAAAGAGCACTCTTCTACTCTACGGTGTTTCCTATGGGGTCTGAACAGTGAGCTTGCTCAGAAAAAAAGAACTGTGCTTCCTACACACACGGGCTATATCTAGTTCAACTCTGCTTAGGAAACTGACATGAAATGTTGGTCCTCTTCAGTCCAATACACTGTACATGCTGGAAAGAGACGCCAGTGCTATTTGCCCTGTATATGATAATGGGAGCGCAATAGAGACTCTTCTTACCAGAAAACAACTCTTGCTCGTAGAACCCGAAACTGCATGGGATTCAACTCCATTTCGGACTGGGAAACAAATGCTAGCTCACCTTACAAGAAACACACTCTGCTTTTGAGAAAAGAGCACTCTTCTACTCTACTGTGTTTCCTATGGGGTCTGAACAGTGTGCTTGCTCAGAACAAAAGAACTGTGTGCTTCCTACACACAGGGGCCATATCTAGTTAAACTCTGCTTAGGAAACTGACAAGAACAGTAGCTCATCTTCAGTCCAATACACTGTACTTGCTGCGAACAGACGTGAGTGCTATTTGCACAGTGTATGGCAATGGGAGCGCAATAGTGACTCTTCTTACCAGAAAACATCTCTTGCTCGTAGGACCAAAAACTACATGTGATTCAACTCCATTTAGGACTGGGAACCAAACGCTAGATCGCCTTACAAGAAACACACTCTGCTTTTGAGAAAAGAGCACTCTTCTACTCTATTGTGTTTCCTATAGGGCCAAAACAGTGAGCTTGCTCAGAACAAAAGAACTGTGCTTCCTACACACACGGTCATATCTAGTTCAATTCTGCTTAAAAAAACTGACAAGAATAGTAGATCCTCTTCAGTCCAATACACTGTACTTGCTGGGAACAGACGCGAGTGCTATTTGACCTGAGTATGACAAAGGGAGCACAATAGTGACTCTTCTTACCAGAAAACAACTCTTGCTCATGGGATTCAACTCCATTTCTGACTGGGAAACAAACACTAGCTCGACTTACAAGAAACACACTCTGCTTTTGAGAAAAGAGCAATCTTCTACTCTACAGTGTTTCCTACGAGATCCGAACAGTGAGCTTGCTGAGAACAAAAGAACTGTGCTTCCTATACACACGGGCCATATCTAGTTCAACTCCACTGGAAACTGACAAGAACAGTAGCTCCTCTTCAGTCCAATACACTGTACTTTTTGCGAACAGACGTGAGTGCTATTTGCACTGTGTATGGCAATGGGAGCACAATAGTGACTCTTCTTACCAGAAAACAACTCTTACTCGTAGGACCAGAAACTGCATGGGATTCAACTCCATTTAGGACTGGGAAACAAACGCTAGCTCTCCTTACAACAAACACACTCTGCTTTTGAGAAAAGAGGACTCTTCTACTCTACTGTGTTTCCTATGGGGTCCGAACAGTGAGCTTGCTCAGAACAAAAGAACTGTGCTTCCTACACACAGGGGCCATATCTAGTTCAACTCCTCTGGAAACTGACAAGAACAGTAGCTCCTCTTCAGTCCAATACACTGTACTTAATGGGAACAGACGCGAGTGCTATTTGCACTGTGTATGGCAATGGGAGCACAATAGTGACTTTTCTTACCAGAAAACAACTCTTGCTCATGGGACCAAAAACTGCTTGTGATTCAACTCTATTTTGGACTGGGAAACAATCACTATCTCACCTTACAAGAAACACACTCTGGTTTTGAGAAAAGATCACTCTTCTACTCTACTGTGTTTCCAATATTGCCAGAACAGTGAGCTTTCTCACAACAAATGAACTGTGCTTCCTACACAAACGGGCCATATCTAGTTCAAGTCTGCTTAGGAAACTGACAAGAACAGTAGCTCCTCTTCAGTCCAATACACTGTACTTGCTGGAGCAGACGTGAGTGCTATTTGCACTGTTTATGGCAAAGGGAGCACAATAGTGACTTTCCTTACCAGAAAACATCCCTTGCTCGTAGGACCAGAAACTGCATGTGATTCAACACCATTTTGGACTGAAAAACAAACGCTAGCTCGCCTTACAAGAAACACACTCTGCTTTTGAGAAAAGAGCACTCTTCTATTCTACTGTGTTTCCTATGGGGTCCGAACAGTGAGATTGCTCAGAAAAAAAGAACTGTGCTTTCTACACACACGGGCCATATCTAGTTCAACTCTGCTTTAAAAACTGACAAGAACAGTAGCTCCTCTTCTGTCCAATACACTGTACTTTCTGGAAACAGACGCGAGTGCTATTTGCCCTGTGTATGGCAATGGAAACAAAATAGTGACTCTTCTTACCAGAAAACAACTCTTGCTTGTAGGACCAGAAACTGCATGTGATTCAACTCCATTTAGGACTGGGAAACAAACGCTAGCTCGCCTTAGAAGAAACACACTCTGCTTTTGAGAAAAGAGCACTCTTCTACTTTACTGTGTTTCCTATAGGGCCAGAAGAGTGAGCTTGCTCAGAACAAAAGAACTGTGCTTCCTACACACACAGGCCATATCTAGTTCAACTCTGCTTAAGAACCTGACAAGAACAGTAGCTCCTCTTCTGTCCAATACACTGTACTTGCTGGGAACAGACGCGAGTGCTATTTGCACTGAGTATGGTAATGGTAGTACAATAGTGACTCTTTTTACCAGAAAACAACTCTTGCTCATAGGACCAGAAACTGCATGTGATTCAACTCCATTTAGGACTGGGAAACAAATGCTAGCTCGCCTTACAAGAAACAAACTCTGCTTCTGAGAAAAGAGCACTCTTCTACTCTTCTGTGTTTCCTATAGGGCCAGAACAGTGAGTTTGCTCAGAACAAAAGAACTGTGCTTCCTACACACACAGGCCATATCTAGTTCAACTCTGCTTAGGAAACTGACAAGAACAGCAGCTCCTCTTCAGTCCAATACACTGTACTTGCTGGGAACAGACGTGAGTGCTATTTGCACTGTTTATGGCAAAGGGAGAAAAATAGTGACTTTCCTTTCCAGAAAACATCCCCTGTTGGTTGGACCAGAAACTGCATGTGATTCAACTCCATTTTGGACTGGGAAACACACGCTAGCTCGCCTTACAAGAAACACACTCTGCTTTTGAGAAAAGAGCACTCTTCTATTCTACTGTGTTTCCTACAGGGCCAGAAGAGTGAGCTTGCTCAGAACAAAGGAAGTGTAGTTCCTACACACTCGGGCCATATCTAGTTCAACTTTGCTTAGGAAACTGACAAGAACAGTAGATCCTCTTCAGTCCAATACACTGTACATCCTGGGAACAGACGCGAGTCCTATTTGCCCTGTGTAGGGCAATGGGAACACAATAGTGACTCTTCTTACTAGTAAACAACTCTTGCTTGTAGGACCAGAAACTGCAAGTGATTCAACTCCATTTTGGACTGGGAAACAAAAGCTAGCTCGCCTTACAAGAAACACACTCTGCTTTTGAGAAAAGAGCACTCTTCTACTCTACTGTGTTTCCTATAGGGCCAGAACAGTGAGCTTGCTCAGAACAAAAGAACTGTGCTTCCTGCACACACCGGACATATCTAGTTCAACTCTGCTTAGGAAACTGACAAGAGCAGTAGCTCCTCTTCAGTCCAATACACTGTACTTAATGGGAACAGACGCGAGTGCTATTTGCACAGTGTATGGCAAAGGGAGCACAATAGTGACTTTCCTTTCCAGAAAACAAGTCATGCTCGTAGGACAGAAACTCCATGTGAATCAACTCCATTTAGGACTGGGAAACAAACGCTAGCTCGCCTTACAGGAAAAACACTCTGCTTTTGCGAAAAGACCACTCTTCTACTCTACTGTGTTTCTTATAGGCCAGAAGAGTGAGCTTGCTCAGAACAAAAGAACTGTGCTTCCTACACACACGGGCTATATATAGTTCAACTCTGTTTAGGAAACTGACAAGAACAGTAGCTCCTCTTCAGTCCAATACACTGTACTTGCTGGGAGCAGACGCGAGTGCTATTTGAACTGTGTATGGCAATGGGAGCGCAATAGTGACTCTTCTTACCAGAAAACAACTCTTGCTGGTAGGACCAGAAACTGCATGGGATTCAACTCCATTTAGGACTGGGAAACAAAAGCTAGCTCGCCTTACAAGAAACACACTCTGCTTTTGAGAAAAGAGCAATCTTCTACTCTACTTTGTTTGCTATAGTGCCAAAACAGTGAGCTTGCTCAGAACAAAAGAACTGTGCTTCCTACACACACGGGCCATATCTATTTCAACTCTGCTTAGGAGACTGACAAGAACAGTAGCTCCTCTTCTATCCAATACACTGTACTTGCAAAGAACATTAGCGAGAGTTGTTAGCACTGTGTATGGCAATAGAAGCGCAATAGTGACTCTTCTTACCAGAAAACAACTCTTGCTCATAGGACAAGAAACTGCATGTAATTCAACTCCATTTAGGACTGGGAACAAAATGCTTGCTCACCTTACCAGAAACACACTCTGCTTTTGAGAAAAGAGCACTCTTCTATTCTACTGTGTTTCCTATGGGGTCCGAACAGTGAGCTTGCTCAGAACAAAAGAACTGTGTTTCCTACACACACGGGTCATATCTAGTTCAATTCTGCTTAGGAAATTGACAAGAACAGTAGCTCATCTTCAGTCCAATACTCTGTACTTGCTGCGAACAGACATGAGTGCTATTTGCACTGTGTATGGCAATGGGAGCGCAATAGTGACTGTTCTTACCAGAAAACAACTCTTGCTCGTAGGACCAAAAACTGCTTGTGATTCAACTCCATTTTGTACTGGGAAACAAACACTATCTCGCCTTACAAGAAACACACTCTGGTTTTGAGAAAAGATAACTCTTCTACTCTACTGTGTTTCCTATATTGCCAGAACAGTGAGTTTTCTCAGAACAAAAGAACTGTGCTTCCTACACCAACGGGCCATATCTAGTTCAACTCTGCTTAGGAAACTGACAAGAACAGTAGCTCCTCTTCAGTCCAATACAGTGTACTTGCTGGGAACAGACGCGAGTGCTATTTGCAGTGTATGTAGCAATTGGAGCACAATACTGAATCTTCTTACCAGAAAACAACTCTTGCTCTTAGGACCAGAAACTGCATGGGATTCAACTCCATTTCGGACTTGGAAACAAACGCTAGCTCGCCTTACAAGAAACACACTCTGCTTTTGAGAAAAGAGCACTCTTCTACTCTACGGTGTTTCCTATGGGGTCTGAACAGTGAGCTTGCTCAGAAAAAAAGAACTGTGCTTCCTACACACACGGGCTATATCTAGTTCAACTCTGCTTAGGAAACTGACATGAAATGTTGGTCCTCTTCAGTCCAATACACTGTACATGCTGTAAAGAGACGCCAGTGCTATTTGCCCTGTATATGATAATGGGAGCGCAATAGAGACTCTTCTTACCAGAAAACAACTCTTGCTCGTAGAACCCGAAACTGCATGGGATTCAACTCCATTTCGGACTGGGAAACAAATGCTAGCTCACCTTACAAGAAACACACTCTGCTTTTGAGAAAAGAGCACTCTTCTACTCTACTGTGTTTCCTATGGGGTCTGAACAGTGTGCTTGCTCAGAACAAAAGAACTGTGTGCTTCCTACACACAGGGGCCATATCTAGTTAAACTCTGCTTAGGAAACTGACAAGAACAGTAGCTCATCTTCAGTCCAATACACTGTACTTGCTGCGAACAGACGTGAGTGCTATTTGCACAGTGTATGGCAATGGGAGCGCAATAGTGACTCTTCTTACCAGAAAACATCTCTTGCTCGTAGGACCAAAAACTACATGTGATTCAACTCCATTTAGGACTGGGAACCAAACGCTAGATCGCCTTACAAGAAACACACTCTGCTTTTGAGAAAAGAGCACTCTTCTACTCTATTGTGTTTCCTATAGGGCCAAAACAGTGAGCTTGCTCAGAACAAAAGAACTGTGCTTCCTACACACACGGTCATATCTAGTTCAATTCTGCTTAAAAAAACTGACAAGAATAGTAGATCCTCTTCAGTCCAATACACTGTACTTGCTGGGAACAGACGCGAGTGCTATTTGACCTGAGTATGACAAAGGGAGCACAATAGTGACTCTTCTTACCAGAAAACAACTCTTGCTCATGGGATTCAACTCCATTTCTGACTGGGAAACAAACACTAGCTCGACTTACAAGAAACACACTCTGCTTTTGAGAAAAGAGCAATCTTCTACTCTACAGTGTTTCCTACGAGATCCGAACAGTGAGCTTGCTGAGAACAAAAGAACTGTGCTTCCTATACACACGGGCCATATCTAGTTCAACTCCACTGGAAACTGACAAGAACAGTAGCTCCTCTTCAGTCCAATACACTGTACTTTTTGCGAACAGACGTGAGTGCTATTTGCACTGTGTATGGCAATGGGAGCACAATAGTGACTCTTCTTACCAGAAAACAACTCTTACTCGTAGGACCAGAAACTGCATGGGATTCAACTCCATTTAGGACTGGGAAACAAACGCTAGCTCTCCTTACAACAAACACACTCTGCTTTTGAGAAAAGAGGACTCTTCTACTCTACTGTGTTTCCTATGGGGTCCGAACAGTGAGCTTGCTCAGAACAAAAGAACTGTGCTTCCTACACACAGGGGCCATATCAAGTTCAACTCCTCTGGAAACTGACAAGAACAGTAGCTCCTCTTCTGTCCAATACACTGTACTTGCAAAGAACAGTAGCAAGTGTTGTTTGCACTGTGTATGTCAGTAGGAGCGCAATAGTGACTCTTCTTACCAGAAAACAACTCTTGCTCATAGGACAAGAACCTCCATGTAATTCAACTCCATTTAGGACTGGGAAACAAACGCTAGCTCACCTTACAAGAAACACAATCTGCTTTTGAGAAATGAGCACTCTTCTACTCTACTGTGTTTCCTATAGAGCCAGAACAGTGAGCTTACTCAGAACAAAAGAACTGTGCTTCCTACGCACACGGGCTATATCTAGTTCAACTCTGCTTAGGAAACAGACAAGAGCAGTAGCTCCTCCTCAGTCCAATACACTGTACTTGCTGGGAGCAGACGCGAGTGCTATTTGCACTGTGTATGGCAAAGGGAGCGAAATAGTGACTCTTCTTACCAGAAAACAACTCTTGCTCCTAGGATCAGAAACTGCATGGGATTCAACTCCGTTTCTGACTGGGAAACAAACACTAGCTAGCCTTACAAGAAACACACTCTGCTTTTGAGAAAAGAGCACTCTTCTACTCTACTGTGTTTACTATGGGGTCCGAAAATTGAGCTTGCTCAGAACAAAAGAACTGTGCTTCACACACACGGGCCATATCTAGTTCAACTCTGCTTTGGAAACTGACAAGAACAGTAGCTCCTCTTCAGTCCAATACACTTTACTTGCTGGGAACAGACATGAGTGCTATTTGCACTGTTTATCACAAAGGGAGCACAATAGTGACTTTCCTTACCAGAATACATCCCTTGCTCGTAGGACCAGAAACTGCATGTGATTCAACTCCATTTTGGACTGGGAAACAAACGCTAGCTCGCCTTACAGGAAACACACTCTGCTTTTGAGAAAAGAGCACTCTTCTATTCTACTGTGTTTCCTATGGGGTCCGAACAGTGAGCTTGCTCAGAACATAAGAACTGTGCTTCCTACACTCCCGGGCCATATCTAGTTCAACTCTTCTTAGGAAACTGACAAGAACAGTAGATCCTCTTCAGTCCAATACACTGTACATCCTGGGAACAGACGCGAGTCCTATTTGCCCTGTGTATGGCAATGGGAACACAATAGTGACTCTTCTTACTAGAAAACAACTCTTGCTTGTAGGACCAGAAACTGCATGTGATTCAACTCCATTTAGGACTGGGAAACAAACGCTAGCTCGCTTAACAAGAAACACACTCTGCTTTTGAGAAAAGAGCACTCTTCTATTCTACTGTGTTTCCTATGGGGTCCGAACAGTAAGCTTGCTCAGAAGAAAAGAACTGTGCTTCCTATACACACGGGCCATATCTAGTTCAACTCTGCTTAGGAAACTGACAAGAACAGTAGATCCTCTTCAGTCCACTACACTTTACATGCTGGGAACAGACGCCAGTGCTATTTGCCCTGTGTATGACAATGGGACCACAATAGTGACTCTTCTTACCATAATACAACTCTTGCTCGTAGGACCAGAAACTGCACGTGATTGCACTCCATTTAGGACTGGGAAATAAACGCTAGCTCGCCTTAGAAGAAACACATTCTGCTTTTGAGAAAAGAGCACTCTTCTACTCTACTGTGTTTCCTATAGGGCCAGAAGAGTGAGCTTGCTCAGAACAAAAGAAGTGTACTTCCTACACACACGGGCCATATCTAGTTCAACTTTGCTTAGGAAACTCACAAGAACAGTAGATCCTCTTCAGTCCAATACACTGTACATCCTGGGAACACACGCAAGTCCTATTTGCCCTGTGTATGGCAATGGGAACACAATAGTGACTCTTCTTACTAGAAAACAACTCTTGCTTGTAGGACCAGAAACTGCATGTGATTCAACTCCATTTAGGACTGGGAAACAAAAGCTAGCTCGCCTTACAAGAAACACACTCTGCTTTTGAGAAAGGAGCACTCTTCTACTCTACTGTGTTTTCTATAGTGCCAAAACAGTGAGCTTGCTCAGAACAAAAGAACTGTGCTTCCTACACACACCAACCATATCTAGTTCAACTCTGCTTAGGAACCTGACAAAAACAGTAGATCCTCTTCAGTCCAATACACTGTACATGCTGGGAACAGACGCCAGTGCTATTTGCCCTGTGTGTGATAATGGGAGCGCAATAGAGACTCTTCTTACCAGAAAACAACTCTTGCTCGTAGGACCCGAAACTGCATGGGATTTAACTCCATTTCGGACTGGGAAACAAACGCTAGCTCGCCTTACAAGAAACACACTCTGCTTTTGAGAAAACAGCACTCTTCTACTCTACTGTGTTTCCTATGGGGTCTGAACAGTGTGCTTGCTCAGAACAAAAGAACTGTGTGCTTCCTACACACAGGGGCCATATCTAGTTCAACTTTGCTTAGGAAACTGACAAGAACAGTAGCTCATCTTCAGTCCAATACACTGTACTTGCTGCGAACAGACGCGAGTGCTATTTGCACTGTGTATGGCAATGGGATCGCAATAGTGACTCTTCTTACCAGAAAACATCTCTTGCTCGCAGGAATAAAAACTACATGTGATTCAACTCCATTTAGGACTGGGAAACAAACGCTATCTCGCCTTACAAGAAACACACTCTGCTTTTGAGAAAAGAGCACTCTTCTAATCTATTGTGTTTCCTATAGGGCCAAAACAGTGAGCTTGCTCAGAACAAAAGAACTGTGCTTCCTACACACACGGTCATATCTAGTTAAATTCTGCTTAAAAAACTGACAAGAATAGTAGATCCTCTTCAGTCCAATACACTGTACTTGCTGGGAACAGACGCGAGTGCTATTTGCCCTGTGTATGACAATGGGAGCGCAATAGTGATTCTTCTTACCAGAAAACAACTCTTGCACGTAGGACCAGAAACTGCATGGGAATCAACTCCATTTCTGACTGGGAAACAAACACTAGCTCGCCTTACAAAAAACACACTCTGCTTTTGAGAAAAGAGCACTCTTCTATTCTACTGTGTTTCCTATGGGGTCCGAACAGTGAGCTTCCTCAGAACAAAAGAACTGTGCTTTCTACACACACAGGCCATATCTAGTTCAACTCTGCTTAAAAAACTGACAAGAAAAGTAGCTCCTCTTCAGTCCAATACACTGTACTTGCTGGAAACAGACGCGAGTGATATTTGCCCTGTGTATGGCAATGGGAACAAAATAGTGACTCTTCTTACCAGAAAACAACTCTTGCTTGTAGGACCAGAAACTGCATGTGATTCAACTCCATTTAGGACTGGGAAACAAACGCTAGCTTGCCTTAGAAGAAACACACTCTGCTTTTGAGAAAAGAGCATTCTTCTACTTTACTGTGTTTCCTATAGGGCCAGAAGAGTGAGCTTGCTCAGAACAAAAGAACTGGGCTTCCTACACACACAGGCCATATCTAGTTCAACTCTGCTTAGGAAACTGACAAGAACGGTATCTCCTCTTCAGTCTAATACACTGTACTTGCTGGGAACAGACGTGAGTGCTATTTGAACTGTGTAGGGCAAAGGGAGCGCAATAGTGACTTTCCTTACCAGAAAACATCCCTTGCTCATAGGACCAAAAACTGGATGTGATTCAACTCCATTTAGGACTGGGAAACAAACGCTAGCTCACCTTAAAAGAAACACACTCTGCTTTTGAGAAAAGAGCACTCTTCTACTCTACTGTGTTTCCTTTAGGGCAAGAACAGTGAGCTTGCTCAGAACAAAAGAACTGTGCTTCCTACACACACGGGCTATATCTAGTTCAACTCTGCTTAGGAAACTGACAAGAACAGTAGCTCATCTTCAGTCCAATACACTGTACTTGCTGGGAGCAGACGCGAGTGCAATTTGCACTGTGTATGGCAATGGTAGCACAATAGTGACTCTTCTTACCAGAAAACAACTCTTGCTCGCAGGACCAGAAACTGCATGTGATTCAACTCCATTATGGACTGGGAAACAAACACTAGCTCGCCTTACAAGAAACACACTCTGCTTTTGAGAAAAGAGCACTCTTCTACTCTTCTGTGTTTCCAATAGGGCCAAAAGAGTGAGCTTGCTCTGAACAAATGATTTGTGCTTCCTTAACACATGGGCCATATATAGTTCAACTCTGCTTAGTAAACTGACAAGAACAGTAGCTCCTCTTCAGTCTAATACACTGTACTTGCTGGGAACAAACGCGAGTGCTATTTGCCCTGTGTATGGGAATGGGAGTGCAATAGTGACTCTCCTTACCAGAAAACAACTCTTGCTTGTAGGACCAGAAACTGCATGTGATTCAACTCCTTTAGGACTTGGAAACAAACGCTAGCTTGCCTTACAAGAAACACACTCTGCTTTTGAGAAAAGAGCACTCTTCTACTCTACTGTGTTTCCTATAGGGCCAGAACAGTGAGCTTGCTCAGAAAAAAAGAACTGTGCTTCCTACACACACAGGCCATATCTAGTTCAACTCTGCTTAGGAAACTGACAAGAACAGTAGCTCCTCTTCAGTCCAATACACTGTACTTGCTCGAGCAGACGTGAGTGCTATTTATGGCAAAGGGAGCACAATAGTGCCTTTCCTTACCAGAAAACATCCCTTGCTCGTAGGACCAGAAACTGCATGTGATTCAACTCCATTTTGGACTGAAAAACAAATGCTAGCTCGCCTTACAAGAAACACACTCTGCTTTTGAGAAAAGAGCACTCTTCTATTCTACTGTGTTTCCTATGGGGTCCGAACAGTGAGCTTCCTCAGAACAAAAGAACTGTGCTTTCTACACACACAGGCCATATCTAATTCAACTCTGCTTAAAAAACTGACAAGAACAGTAGCTCCTCTTCAGTCCAATACACTGTACTTGCTGGAAACAGACGCGAGTGATATTTGCCCTGTGTATGGCAATGGGAACAAAATAGTGACTCTTCTTACCAGAAAACAACTCTTGCTTGTAGGACCAGAAACTGCATGTGATTCAACTCCATTTAGGACTGGGAAACAAATGCTAGCTCGCCTTACAAGAAACACACTCTGCTTTTGAGAAAAGAGCATTCTTCTACTTTACTGTGTTTCCTATAGGGCCAGAAGAGTGAGCTTGCTCAGAACAAAAGAACTGGGCTTCCTACACACACAGGCCATATCTAGTTCAACTCTGCTTAGGAAACTGACAAGAACGGTAGCTCCTCTTCAGTCCAATACACTGTACTTGCTGGGAACAGACGTGAGTGCTATTTGAACTGTGTAGGGCAAAGGGAGCGCAATAGTGACTTTCCTTACCAGAAAACATCCCTTGCTCATAGGACCAAAAACTGGATGTGATTCAACTCCATTTAGGACTGGGAAACAAACGCTAGCTCACCTTAAAAGAAACACACTCTGCTTTTGAGAAAAGAGCACTCTTCTACTCTACTGTGTTTCCTATAGGGCAAGAACAGTGAGCTTGTTCAGAACAAAATAACTGTGCTTCCTACACACATGGGCTATATCTACTTCAACTCTGCTTAGGAAACTGACAAGAACAGTAGCTCCTCTTCAGTCCAATACACTGTACTTGCTGGGAGCAGACGCGAGTGCAATTTGCACTGTGTATGGCAATGGTAGCACAATAGTGACTCTTCTTACCAGAAAACAACTCTTGCTCACAGGACCAGAAACTGCATGTGATTCAACTCCATTTAGGACTGGGAAACAAACGACAGCTCGCCTTACAAGAAACACACTCTGCTTTTGAATAAAGAGCACTCTTCTACTCTTCTGTGTTTCCTATAGGTCCAGAACAGTGAGCTTGCTCAGAACAACAGAACTGTGCTTCCTACACACGGGCCATATCTACTTCAACTCTGCTTAGGAAACAGACAAGAACAGTAGCTCCTCTTCTGTCCAATACTCTGTACTTGCTGGGAACAGACGCCAGTGCTATTTGCGCTGTGTATGGAAATGGGAGCGCAATAGTGACTCTTTTTACCAGAAAACAACTGTTGCTCCTAGGAACAGAAACTGCATGTGATTCAACTCCATTTAGGACTGGGAAACAAACGCTAGTTCGCCTTACAACAAACACAATCTGCTTTTGAGAAAAGAGCACTCTTCTACTCTACTGTGTTTCCTATAGGGCCAGAACAGTGAGCTTGCTCAGAACAAAAGAACTGTGCTTCCTAAACACAGGGGCCATATCTAGTTCAACTCTGCTTAGGAAACTGACAAGAACAGTAGCTACTCTTCAATCCAATACACTGTACTTGCAGTTAGCAGATGCGAGTGCTATTTGCACTGTGTATGGCAATGGGAGCGCAATAGTGACTACTCTTACCAGAAAACAACTCTTGCTTGTAGGGCCAGAAACTGTATGAGATACAACTCCGTTTCTGACTGGGAAACAAACACTAGCCAGCCTTACAAGAAACACACTCTGCTTCTGAAAAGAGCACTCTTCTACTATACTGTGTTTCCTATGGGGTCCGAACAGTGAGCTTGCTCAGAACAAAGAAATGTGCTTCCTACACACACGGGCCATATCTAGTTCAACTCTGCTTAGGAAACTGACAAGAACAGTAGATCCTCTTCAGTCCAATACACTGTACATGCTGGGAACAGATGCGAGTGCTATTTGCCCTGTGTATGGCAATGGGAGCGCAATAGTTACTCTTCTTAGCAGAAAACAACTCTTGCTTGTAGGACCAGAAACTGCATGTGATTCAACTCCATTTACGACTTGGAAAGAAATTCTAGCTCGCCTTAGGAGAAACACAGTCTGCTTTTGAGAAAAGAGCACTCTTCTACTCTACTGTGTTTCCTATAGTGCCAGAACAGTGAGCTTGCTCAGAACAAAAGAACTGTGCTTCCTGCACACATTGGCCATATCTAGTTCAACTCTGCTTAGGAAACTGACAAGAGCAGTAGCTCCTCTTCAGTCCAATACACTGTACTTAATGGGAACAGACGCGAGTGCTATTTGCACTGTGTATGGCAAAGGGAGCACAATAGTGACTTTCCTTTCCAGAAAACAAGTCTTGCTCGTAGGACAGAAACTCCATGTGAATCAACTCCATTTAGGACTGGGAAACAAACGCTAGCTCGCCTTACAGGAAAAACACTCTGCTTTTGCGAAAAGAGCACTCTTCTACTCTACTGTGTTTCTTATAGGCCAGAAGAGTGAGCTTGTTCAGAACAAAAGAACTGTGCTTCCTACACACACGGGCTATATATAGTTCAACTCTGTTTAGGAAACTGACAAGAATAGTAGCTCCTCTTCAGTCCAATACACTGTACTTGCTGGGAGCAGACGCGAGTGCTATTTGAACTGTGTATGGCAATGGGAGCGCAATAGTGACTCTTCTTACCAGAAAACAACTCTTGCTGGTAGGACCAGAAACTGCATGGGATTCAACTCCATTTAGGACTGGGAAACAAAAGCTAGCTCGCCTTACAAGAAACACACTCTGCTTTTGAGAAAAGAGCAATCTTCTACTCTACTTTGTTTGCTATAGGGCCAAAACAGTGAGCTTGCTCAGAACAAAAGAACTGTGCTTCCTACACACACGGGCCATATCTAGTTCAACTCTGCTTAGGAGACTGACAAGAACAGTAGCTCCTCTTCTGTCCAATACACTGTACTTGCAAAGAACATTAGCGAGAGTTGTTAGCACTGTGTATGGCAATAGAAGCGCAATAGTGACTCTTCTTACCAGAAAACAACTCTTGCTCATAGGACAAGAAACTGCATATAATTCAACTCCATTTAGGACTGGGAACAAAATGCTTGCTTACCTTACCAGAAACACACTCTGCTTTTGAGAAAAGAGCACTCTTCTATTCTACTGTGTTTCCTATGGGGTCCGAACAGTGAGCTTGCTCAGAACAAAAGAACTGTGTTTCCTACACACACGGGCCATATCTAGTTCAATTCTGCTTAGGAAACTGACAAGAACAGTAGCTCTTCTTCAGTCCAATACACTGTACTTGCTGGAGCAGACGTGAGTGCTATTTGCACTGTTTATGGCAAAGGGAGCACAATAGTGACTTTCCTTACCAGAAAACATCCCTTGCTCGTAGGACCAGAAACTGCATGTGATTCAACACCATTTTGGACTGAAAAACAAACGCTAGCTCGCCTTACAAGAAACACACTCTGCTTTTGAAAAAAGAGCACTCTTCTATTCTACTGTGTTTCCTATGGGGTCCGAACAGTGAGATTGCTCAGAAAAAAAGAACTGTGCTTTCTACACACACGGGCCATATCTAGTTCAACTCTGCTTTAAAAACTGACAAGAACAGTAGCTCCTCTTCTGTCCAATACACTGTACTTGCTGGAAACAGACGCGAGTGCTATTTGCCCTGTGTATGGCAATGGGAACAAAATAGTGACTCTTCTTACCAGAAAACAACTCTTGCTCGTAGGACCAGAAACTGCATGTGATTCAACTCCATTTAGGACTGGGAAACAAACGCTAGCTAGCCTTACAAGAAACAAACTCTGCTTCTGAGACAAGAGCACTCTTCTACTCTTCTGTGTTTCCTATAGGGCCAGAACAGTGAGCTTGCTCAGAACAAAAGAACTGTGCTTCCTACACACACAGGCCATATCTAGTTCAACTCTGCTTAGGAAACTGACAAGAACAGCAGCTCCTCTTCAGTCCAATACACTGTACTTGCTGGGAACAGACGTGAGTGCTATTTGCACTGTTTATGGCAAAGGGAGAAAAATAGTGACTTTCCTTTCCAGAAAACATCCCTTGTTGGTTGGACCAGAAACTGCATGTGATTCAACTCCATTTTGGACTGGGAAACACACGCTAGCTCGCCTTACAAGAAACACACTCTGCTTTTGAGAAAAGAGCACTCTTCTATTCTACTGTGTTTCCTACAGGGCCAGAAGAGTGAGCTTGCTCAAAACAAAGGAAGTGTACTTCCTACACACACGGGCCATATCTAGTTCAACTTTGCTTAGGAAACTGACAAGAACAGTAGATCCTCTTCAGTCCAATACACTGTACATCCTGGGAACAGACGCGAGTCCTATTTGCCCTGTGTAGGGCAATGGGAACACAATAGTGACTCTTCTTACTAGAAAACAACTCTTGCTTCTAGGACCAGAAACTGCAAGTGATTCAACTCCGTTTAGGACTGGGAAACAAAAGCTAGCTCGCCTTACAAGAAACACACTCTGCTTTTGAGAAAAGAGCACTCTTCTACTCTACTGTGTTTCCTATAGGGCCAAAACAGTGAGCTTGCTCAGAACAAAAGAACTGTGCTTCCTACACACACCGGCCATATCTAGTTCAACTCTGCTTAGGAAACTGACAAGAGCAGTTGATCCTCTTCAGTCCAATACACTGTACATGCTGGGAACAGACGCCAGTGCTATTTGCCCTGTGTATGAATATGGGAGCACAATAGTGACTCTTCTTACCAGAAAACAACTCTAGCTCCTAGGATCAGAAACTGCATGTGATTCAACTCCATTTAGGACTGGAAAACAAACGCTAGCTCGCCTACAAGAAACACACTCTGCTTTAGAGAAAAGAGCACTCATCTACTCTACTGTGTTTCCTTTGGGGTCCGAACAGTGAGCTTGCTCAGAACAAAAGAACTGTGCTTCCTACACACACGGGCCATATCTAGTTCAACTCTGCTTAGGAAACTGACAAGAACAGTAGCTCCTCTTCTGTCCAATACACTGTACTTGCAAAGAACAGTAGCAAGTGTTGTTTGCACTGTGTATGTCAGTAGGAGCGCAATAGTGACTCTTCTTACCAGAAAACAACTCTTGCTCATAGGACAAGAACCTCCATGAAATTCAACTCCATTTAGGACTGGGAAACAAACGCTAGCTCACCTTACAAGAAACACAATCTGCTTTTGAGAAATGAGCACTCTTCTACTCTACTGTGTTTCCTATAGAGCCAGAACAGTGAGCTTGCTCAGAACAAAAGAACTGTGCTTCCTACGCACACGGGCTATATCTAGTTCAACTCTGCTTAGGAAACAGACAAGAGCAGTAGCTCCTCCTCAGTCCAATACACTGTACTTGCTGGGAGCAGACGCGAGTGCTATTTGCACTGTGTATGGCAAAGGGAGCGAAATAGTGACTCTTCTTACCAGAAAACAACTCTTGCTCCTAGGATCAGAAACTGCATGGGATTCAACTCCGTTTCTGACTGGGAAACAAACACTAGCTAGCCTTACAAGAAACACACTCTGCTTTTGAGAAAAGAGCACTCTTCTACTCTACTGTGTTTACTATGGGGTCCGAAAATTGAGCTTGCTCAGAACAAAAGAACTGTGCTTCACACACACGGGCCATATCTAGTTCAACTCTGCTTTGGAAACTGACAAGAACAGTAGCTCCTCTTCAGTCCAATACACTTTACTTGCTGGGAACAGACATGAGTGCTATTTGCACTGTTTATCACAAAGGGAGCACAATAGTGACTTTCCTTACCAGAATACATCCCTTGCTCGTAGGACCAGAAACTGTATGTGATTCAACTCCATTTTGGACTGGGAAACAAACGCTAGCTCGCCTTACAGGAAACACACTCTGCTTTTGAGAAAAGAGCACTCTTCTATTCTACTGTGTTTCCTATGGGGTCCGAACAGTGAGCTTGCTCAGAACAAAAGAACTGTGCTTTCTACACTCCCGGGCCATATCTAGTTCAACTCTTCTTAGGAAACTGACAAGAACAGTAGATCATCTTCAGTCCAATACACTGTACATGCTGGGAAAAGACGCGAGTGCTATTTGCCCTGTGTATGACAATGGGAGCGCAATAGTGACTCTTCTTACCAGAAAACAACTCTTGCTCCTAGGACCAGAAACTGCATGTGATTCAACTCCATTTAGGACTGGGAAACAAACTCTAGCTCGCCTTACAAGAAACACACTCTGCTTTTGAGAAAAGAGCACTCTTCTACTCTACTGTGTTTCCTATGGGGTCCGAACAGTGAGCTTGCTGAGAACAAAAGAACTGTGCTTCCTACACACACGGGCCATATCTAGTTCAACTCCGCTTAGGAAACTGACAAGAACAGTAGTTCCTCTTCTGTCCAATACACTGTACATGTAAAGAACAGTAGCAAGTGTTGTTTGCACTGTGTATGGCAATAGGAGCGCAATAGTGACTCTTACCAGAAAACAACTATTGCTCATAGGACCAGAAACTGCATGTGATTCAACTCCATTTAGGACTGGGAAACCAACGCTAGCTCACCTTACAAGAAACACACTCTGCTTCTGAGAAAAGAGCACTCTTCTACTCTTCTGTTTTTCCTGTAGGGCCAGAACAGTGAGCTTACTCAGAACAAAAGAACTGTGCTTCCTACACACACAGGCCATATCTAGTTCAACTCTGCTTAGGAAACTGACAAGAACAGCAGCTCCTCTTCAGTCCAATACACTGTACTTGCTGAGAACAGACGTGAGTGCTATTTGCACTGTTTATGGCAAAGGGAGAAAAATAGTGACTTTCCTTTCCAGAAAACATCCCTTGTTGGTTGGACCAGAAACTGCATGTGATTCAACTCCATTTTGGACTGGGAAACACACGCTAGCTCGCCTTACAAGAAACACACTCTGCTTTTGAGAAAAGAGCACTCTTCTATTCTACTGTGTTTCCTACAGGGCCAGAAGAGTGAGCTTGCTCAAAACAAAGGAAGTGTACTTCCTACACACACGGGCCATATCTAGTTCAACTTTGCTTAGGAAACTGACAAGAACAGTAGATCCTCTTCAGTCCAATACACTGTACATCCTGGGAACAGACGCGAGTCCTATTTGCCCTGTGTAGGGCAATGGGAACACAATAGTGACTCTTCTTACTAGAAAACAACTCTTGCTTGTAGGACCATAAACTGCAAGTGATTCAACTCCATTTAGGACTGGGAAACAAAAGCTAGCTCGCCTTACAAGAAACACACTCTGCTTTTGAGAAAAGAGCACTCTTCTACTCTACTGTGTTTCCTATAGGGCCAAAACAGTGAGCTTGCTCAGAACAAAAGAACTGTGCTTCCTACACACACCGGCCATATCTAGTTCAACTCTGCTTAGGAAACTGACAAGAACAGTAGCTCCTCTTCAGTCCAATACACTGTACTTGCTGGGAACAGACATGAGTGCTATTTTCACTGTTTATCGCAAAGGGAGCACAATAGTGACTTTCCTTACCAGAATACATCCCTTGCTCGTAGGACCAGAAATTGCATGTGATTCAACTACATTTTGGACTGGGAAACAAACGCTAGCTCGCCTTACAAGAAACACACTCTGCTTTTGAGAAAAGAGCACTCTTCTATTCTACTGTGTGTCCTATGGGTTCCGAACAGTGAGCTTGCTCAGAACAAAAGAACTGTGCTTCCTACACACACGGGCCATATCTAGTTCAACTCTGCTTAGGAAACTGACAAGAACAGTAGATTATCTTCAGTCCAATACACTGTACATGCTGGGAACAGACGCCAGTGCTATTTGCCCTGTGTATGACAATGGGAGCGCAATAGTGAATCTTCTTACCAGAAAACAACTCTTGCTCATAGGACAAGAAACTGCATGTGATTCAACTCCATTTAGGACTGGGAAAAAAAAGCTAGCTCACCTTACAAGAAACACACTCTGCTTCTTAGAAAAGAGCACTCTTCTACTCTTCTGTGTTTCCTATAGGGCCAGAACAGTGAGCTTGCTCAGAACAAAAGAACTGTGCTTCCTACACACACGGGCTATATCTTGTTAAACTCTGCTTAGGAAACTGACAAGAACAGTAGCTCCTCTTCAGTCCAATACACTGTACTTGCTGGGAGCAGACGCGAGTGCTATTTGCACTGTGTATGGCCAAGGGAGCAAAATAGTGACTCTTCTTACCAGAAAACAACTATTGCTCGTAGGACCAGAAACTGCATGGGATTCAACTCCGTTTCTGACTGGGAAACAAACACTAGCTAGCCTTACAAGAAACACATTCTGCTTTTGAGAAAAGAGCACTCTTCTACTCTACTGTGTTTACTATGGGGTCCGAATATTGAGCTTGCTCAGAACAAAAGAACTGTGCTTCACACACATGGGCCATATCTAGTTCAACTCTGCTTAGGAAACTGACAAGAACAGTAGCTCCTCTTCAGTCCAATACACTGTACTTGCTCGGAAGAGACGTGAGTGATATTTGCACTGTTTATCGCAAAGGGAGCACAATAGTGACTTTCCTTACAAGAATACATCCCTTGCTTGTAGGACCAGAAACTGCATGTGATTCAACTCCATTTTGGACTGGGAAACAAACGCTAGCTCGCCTTACAAGAAACACACTCTGTTTTGAGAAAAGAGCACTCTTCTATTCTACTGTGTTTCCTATGGGGTCCGAACAGTGAGCTTGCTCAGAACAAAAGAACTGTGCTTCCTACACACACAGGCCATATCTAGTTCAACTCTGCTTAGGAAACTGACAAGAACAGTAGATCCTCTTCAGTCCAATACACTTTACATGCTGGGAACAGACGCCAGTGCTATTTGCCCCTTGTATGACAGTGGGAGCACAATAGTGACTCTTCTTACCATAATACAACTCTTGCTCGTAGGACCAGAAACTGCATGTGATTGAACTCCATTTAGGACTGGGAAACAAACGCTAGCTCGCCTTAGAAGATACACATTCTGCTTTTGAGAAAAGAGCACTCTTCTACTCTATTGTGTTTCCTATATGGCCAGAAGAATGAGCTTGCTCAGAACAAAAGAAGTGTACTTCCTACACACACGGGCCATATCTAGTTCAACTTTGCTTAGGAAACTGACAAGAAGAGTAGATCCTCTTCAGTCCAATACACTGTACATCCTGGGAACAGACGCGAGTCCAATTTGCCCTGTGTATGGCAATTGGAACACAATAGTGACTCTTCTTACTAGAAAACAACTCTTGCTTGTAGGACCAGAAACTGCATGTGATTCAACTCCATTTAGGACTGGGAAACAAATGCTAGCTCGCCTTACAAGAAACACACTCTGCTTTTGAGAAAAGAGCATTCTTCTACTTTACTGTGTTTCCTATAGGGCCAGAAGAGTGAGCTTGCTCAGAACAAAAGAACTGGGCTTCCTACACACACAGGCCATATCTAGTTCAACTCTGCTTAGGAAACTGACAAGAACGGTAGCTCCTCTTCAGTCCAATACACTGTACTTGCTGGGAACAGACGTGAGTGCTATTTGAACTGTGTAGGGCAAAGGGAGCGCAATAGTGACTTTCCTTACCAGAAAACATCCCTTGCTCATAGGACCAAAAACTGGATGTGATTCAACTCCATTTAGGACTGGGAAACAAACGCTAGCTCACCTTAAAAGAAACACACTCTGCTTTTGAGAAAAGAGCACTCTTCTACTCTACTGTGTTTCCTATAGGGCAAGAACAGTGAGCTTGTTCAGAACAAAATAACTGTGCTTCCTACACACATGGGCTATATCTACTTCAACTCTGCTTAGGAAACTGACAAGAACAGTAGCTCCTCTTCAGTCCAATACACTGTACTTGCTGGGAGCAGACGCGAGTGCAATTTGCACTGTGTATGGCAATGGTAGCACAATAGTGACTCTTCTTACCAGAAAACAACTCTTGCTCACAGGACCAGAAACTGCATGTGATTCAACTCCATTTAGGACTGGGAAACAAACGACAGCTCGCCTTACAAGAAACACACTCTGCTTTTGAATAAAGAGCACTCTTCTACTCTTCTGTGTTTCCTATAGGTCCAGAACAGTGAGCTTGCTCAGAACAACAGAACTGTGCTTCCTACACACGGGCCATATCTACTTCAACTCTGCTTAGGAAACAGACAAGAACAGTAGCTCCTCTTCTGTCCAATACTCTGTACTTGCTGGGAACAGACGCCAGTGCTATTTGCGCTGTGTATGGAAATGGGAGCGCAATAGTGACTCTTTTTACCAGAAAACAACTGTTGCTCCTAGGAACAGAAACTGCATGTGATTCAACTCCATTTAGGACTGGGAAACAAACGCTAGTTCGCCTTACAACAAACACAATCTGCTTTTGAGAAAAGAGCACTCTTCTACTCTACTGTGTTTCCTATAGGGCCAGAACAGTGAGCTTGCTCAGAACAAAAGAACTGTGCTTCCTAAACACAGGGGCCATATCTAGTTCAACTCTGCTTAGGAAACTGACAAGAACAGTAGCTACTCTTCAATCCAATACACTGTACTTGCAGTTAGCAGATGCGAGTGCTATTTGCACTGTGTATGGCAATGGGAGCGCAATAGTGACTACTCTTACCAGAAAACAACTCTTGCTTGTAGGGCCAGAAACTGTATGAGATACAACTCCGTTTCTGACTGGGAAACAAACACTAGCCAGCCTTACAAGAAACACACTCTGCTTCTGAAAAGAGCACTCTTCTACTATACTGTGTTTCCTATGGGGTCCGAACAGTGAGCTTGCTCAGAACAAAGAAATGTGCTTCCTACACACACGGGCCATATCTAGTTCAACTCTGCTTAGGAAACTGACAAGAACAGTAGATCCTCTTCAGTCCAATACACTGTACATGCTGGGAACAGATGCGAGTGCTA